>NC_090268.1:210058956-210364697 GCF_040414725.1 Anabrus simplex | reverse complement strand
CCACATATAGCGAATTTGTTTATTTCAGACTATAATATTATACCGTATCTGACAAATTTTTTCACTTGAAGGAATGCTATTGGATCATATTTATTTATTTACTAGCAAATGTACCCGTGCTTCGCTACGGTATTCTACATTGTATACGTATATCGACGTAAATACTGTGCGTGCAGTAAATGAGATTGTTTTAAAATTGCATGTCTCTTAGCCTTATCCTAGAAATAGCATGGGGAGGTCCCCATACGTTGTTTCCAATGTAAAGTGAGGGTTGCGGAGTTGTGATGATAACGGCAGGCTCACTTGCCTACTGCCACTTACAATCGAGTTGGCAAGTTTACATTATAACTGCAGGCCCCATTGCCTACTGCGCGGTCACAATCGATTTGGGGAGCTTTAGTTACAATGGCAGACCCATTTTCTACTTTCAGACAGATTACATTTGATGAGCTTTTATTATAATAGCAGGCAATTTCTCTACCACCAGTCAAAATTGAGTTGTGGAGTTATCATTACAATGACAGGCCCTTTTTACTGCTGCCAGCCAGCTTACTGCCAGTCACACAGAATTAGTGAGTTTCCATGAAAATAACAGGCCACTATGCCTAATGCTAGACAAATTTTAGATTGGAACATTTGTTTATAATGGTGGCCACCCTGGTCTAGAGCCAAACACAATAGGGTAGGGGACTTTCGAACAAAACTGCGTGATCCCTTGCCTTCTGCAAGACAAATCGGGAAGTGAATTATTCATTAAAATGGTAGGCCCTCCTTACTAATGCCAGTTACACAGGATCTGGAGAAGGACCCCATTCCTACTGCCAGCAGTCAAAGTCGGTGTAGGGAGTACTGATTACAATAGCAGACACACCCTTTCTCGATCGCTACAAATCGACATCAATGAATATATATAGATGGACATACGAAAGTATATGCATGTTTACAATATTGCAAACCTTCATTTACAGATTAACTGCTGTTAAACGGTACGTCATGTTGACAAAGGATTGTACCGTAAGGCGCAGTATTTAGCGATCTAAATGGCTGGTCCTATGATATTTTCTCGCATCTCATCCATTCATGGGTCAGATTGAGTCAGAAACGTTGAATAGGTTGAAATTTGTGTAAGATTATCTTACATTGCATTACTTTTCGGATAATTATGTGACATAGCATTTGGCTCACATATGGGTGGGCCAATGTTCGTGTAGAGTTTGATCATACTATCTTTCCTGTAAGTGATTGAAAATATGAATTATATAGGTAAAGAGTCCAAATTTACTTAAAATCGAGAAATAGAGACGAATGTAAAGTATAAGCGATACAGATACGACAAAATGTCATAAGACCAAGGTTGAAGATCACTCCTAATTCAACGAAGATTGTGCCATCCGTTATGTGATAGGAATTCACGTTCATCCCACGAAATACCTCGAAACGAAGGTCTGCACTATCATTAAAATTGCTTCCATATTTTGATATTCTTCGGGGATAAAAAATGAAAAAATTAAAGATCTATGAAATTTTTCGTTCGTTACAGGCTGAAACGTATAATTTTGCCAAATTTCAATTTTCTTGCTTGTCTGGCAGATTATGCTGCAATCTGAATTTTGGGTTAGGGGGTAAAAATTATGACTTTCAGGAAATTAAACCAAAAAATGTCCAGACGATCATTATTACCCCTGAAACGGGTATCTGTACGAAAATTTCACCAAAAATGTCAATGTACGGGCACACACAGTCCTTACGATTTTATTTATATAGATAGATAAGGAATCTGCTCCACGTACAACACATTTTGGCTACGTCCGCTGGACTTAACCTGCAAAACCAACCGTTCATGATATCTCACTTATTAATCCTCCTGTCGAAAAATTCACACGCGAACAAAAGTTTTAGAAATGGATTTCCATTAAGGATTATAGATTTCGGATGTGCATATTTTGAGGAAGTGCAAAATTATGGTTGCTGTTTCGGATAAACCCCCAGTAAATTTAGGTATTCAGAAATAATATTGGCCCTAAAACTTACACAAGGACAGGTGGATTCTAAGGAATAACTTACCAACGGAGATGTTCAATAAATTTCCTATTTCTTTGCAATCATTTAAGAAAAGGCTAGGAAAACAACAGTAGAGGATCTGCCACCTGAGCGACTGCCCTAAATGCAGATCAGTAGTGATTGAATTGAAATGAATCAAGTTTGGTAGAAATATATTCAGTCGTTTTCAAATTATAAAAACTCATACAATCAAACCGACAAACAGACACCAAAGTTAAGAAATATGCAGATGGTCATTATTACAACTGAAACGAATAACTGTACGGAAATTCCGCCAAAATAGCAAATGTATAGACAGACGTTCGTTGCGATTATATTTATGTAGATGACAGATAAGCATGGGCACGTTTGAAAGTGCAAACCTTCATTTCGAGATTTACTGCTCCTAAACGGTACATCATACCAACAAACGGTTTGCACCCTCAGACGTCTCCTTTATCGCTCTACATGTTTGGTGTTAAAACATTTTCTCGTATCTCACATATTTATGGGTTCGATTGAGGTACGATATTTGAATGGGGTGAATTTTGGGTACATTTTCATCATTTTACATTATTTTTCACCTACTTATGTGGAAGCTAGAATCATGAAATTGAGTTCGCATATAGGCATTGGTCCTGTGAATGTGCGTGCCAAATTCGATGACTCTACCTTTCCTATAAGTGTGTCAAACTAATACACGTGTAAAAAGCACAAAATTTACGAATCATCGATATATACAGCCAAATCTACCCTATAAGGGAGAGAGAGAGAGAGAGACGATAAAATATCACAGGACCAAAGTTGTAGATCATTTGAAATTGAACGGAGATCGTGCCATCCGGTTTGTGATAGGACTTACCGTTCAGCCGCGAAATACCTCGAAACGAAGGTCTGCACCGTCGTTAAATTGCCTATATTTCGATATTATTCGGCATAAAGAGTGAAATATTTAAAGATCTTGGAAGTTTTCCGTAGGTTACCGGCTCGTGTGGCAGATTGTGAGGCAATCTTGATTTTGGGCGAGGGCTGGGAGGAGTGGGGATAAAATTTAGGACTTCCAGGAAACTATAGCTAAAAAATATTCAGGCCGTCATTATTACCCCTTAAACGGAAATCTGTACGAAAATTTCGCCAAAATAGTCAATGCACAGACACATGGTCGTTACGATATGATTTATCTAGATAGATAAGGAATCTGCTCCACGTATAACACCTTTTGGGCTATGTCCGCTAGACTTAGCCTGAAAACCGACCTTCCATGTTATCTCCCTTATTAATCCTCCCGTTGAAAAATGCGCATGAGAAAAATAAATTAGAATTGGATTTCCAAACAGTTTGATCGATTTCCAGTCAGGTTGGTCTTGTACTTTATATATTGTGAGAGAGTAAAAATCACCATCTCGGTCCCCTATAAAATCCCAGACTATTCCGGGAATTTGAAATGGTATAAACCTTAAAACCTACCCTTGGAGGGGTGGATGCTAAATATAAAGTTTGGTTCAAATATCTCAGTAGTTTTCAAGTTGTAAGAAATACGCTTTACGCGCATCCGCTCTTGCGTTAAGTCCCGTGGGACTTGTACCGAAAAACGGTCCGTTAATGATATCTCCGTTATTAATCCTGGTATCGAAATGAGCACATGAGAAAAAAAGGTTTAGAAATTAATTTCAATTAAGGCAGGTTGATTTCCATTAAGTTTGGTTGTGTATATTTTGAGGGAGTGCAAAATCACGGTTTCGGTTTCGTATAAACCCTCAATTACTTCAGGGATTTGGAAACAATATTTGCCCTAAAACCTACCTAAGGACAGGTGGATACTAAGTATGAAGTTTGGTGGAAATATATCGAGTAGTATTCAAGTTATAGAAAGACAGACAAACAAACCAACAGACAGACAAACAAACAAACTAACTAACTAACTAACTAACTAACTAACTAACTAACTAACTAACTAACTAACTAACTGACACCAAGGAAAACTATACCCTTGGACAGATGGATGCTATATATAAAGTTTGGTTCAAATATCTTCAGTAGTTTTGAAGTTGTAAGAAATACGCTTTACACGCACCCGCTCTTGCGTTAAGTCCAGTGGGATTAGTGCCGAAAAATGGTCCGTTAATGATATCTCCCTTATTAAATCCTGTTATCGAAATAATGCACATGAGAAACAAAGGTTTAGAAATTAATTTTCATTAAGGCAGGTAGATTTCCATTAAGTTTGGTTGTGTATATTTTGAGGGAGTGCAAAATCACGGTGTCGGTTTCGTAAAAATCCCCACTCAGTTCAGGGATTTAGAAACAATACTTGCGCTAAAACCTACCCAAGGACAGGTGGATTCTAAATATGAAGTTTGGTGGAAATATATCCAGTAGTTTTCAAGTTATAGAAGGACAGACAGACAAACAGACAAACAGTCAAACAGACACCAAAGCTAAAAATGATGCAGATGGTCATTATTACACCTGAAACGGATAACTGTCCGATCAATATTCAAATGTACAGGCACACGGTCGTTACGATTTTATTTATATAGATTTATGTATGTATGTATGTATGTATGTATGTATGTATGTATGTATGTATGTATGTATTGATTGATTGATTGATTGATTGATTGATTGATTGATTGATCTATTTATTTATTTATTTATTTATTTATTTATTTATTTATTTATTTATTTATTTACCACCGTCTGTTACACTTTATTTGTCGGGCTGAGTAGATCAGACGGTAGAGCGCTGGGCTTCTGAGCTCAACTAGGCAGGTTCGATCCTGGCTCAGTCCGATGGCATTTGAAGGTGCTCAAATACGTCAATCTCGTGTCAGTAGATTAACATTTCGGCACCTCGACGTCTCCAAAAACCGTAAAAGTAATTAGTCAGACGTAAATTCTGCAACATTATTACACGTCATCCGTCTTTTGTTGCTTGAAATGGGTTCGAATATGGCGTCTGCCAGCATATTATATACCCATTGGGTCTGCTCAGGGCTTGACGTACTCATCCAACGGATGAACCACCATCAACATGTACGTAGTTTGTATGATATGCATATGATTCAGATGTGGTGACCTATGAACAGTAGTTACTGTTACCGTGTTTTAGCGGTAGTTATGCGTAAAAGAAGGTGCGGGTGTGAATGGGTTTCAAGCTACGAAATTATAGTGCATGTAAAATTAATTTAAAATTTAACAAGGTTATATTTTGTTTTCAAAAACAAAGCAATAACAGACATGGCAGGTACAATGTAGCAAAACAAGGGGAGTTACAATATTTACAGGTTTTGGGCTTCACGCCCTGACTTCAGCGATCAGCTCAGTTTTACCACAAACACAAGTTTTAACAGAGGGGCAGAAAACCCCATTCATCCCTAGGAGCCCCTGGCTCCGAATTACACAGAAAAGCCTCCACGCGGCATATGACACTCCATTTCAAAAGAGCGATCCGCTCTCAAAATTTAAGCCTCTCAAAGGCCACACCAAACTCTACCTTCAAGCTGTCCTCTAAGGACGTATTCACAGGGGTAAAATACCCAACCTACTGAGGTCTATTACATGAAAAGGAGGTTGATTACATGACCTCTAAAATAACAATTTGAGAGGAGGCTAACCGCACTCCTGATACACTTTGATTTTTTAAAACCTACTTTGGCACTAGGCCGTTATTACAAGGGCTAATCCCATACTACAGAGGTGACTTAATAGCAATTTACATTACATTACGGAAGAATTGGTTGAGAAAATAAGTTCACCTTAAGACGATGTGAGTGGGAGCTCGAGAGGGTTAAGCACTCTCTATCCCGATATGTCGTTTTAAAATAGAATAGCTACCGGTTGTTTTTACATTTTAGGAAAAGGTTACATGGTTGAACGCTTAGAACCCGCCCCGAAAGTTAAACTGCTGAGCAAGAAAAGAAAGAATTTATTAATCGGCCATTACCTTATTGTTGACCGCCGCCGAGGAAAGAGGCGCTCCCCGCCTCCTGCTATGTACTTAATACACTGAAAGATGGAACAGAAGTGGCCCGGAGACCCCAAAATCAGCAGTTTATATCCTCTCACGGAAGATTCTAGGCGTTAGGGGAAAGAAAACACCCTCCCACAAAAATTTTATTGGCTAGGGAAAAGAAACCCCTACATAGAGGAAGAAGAAACACATTATTGGTGGAAAATTAATTAAAGAAATTCGGGATTGGCTAGATCCAAAATAAGGGGAAAAAGAGGGGTATACAGCCAACTTAAACAATGACAGAAAGAAATTTAACCAAGAACAAACTCTTGAAATAAAAATTTCTCCAACAAAATAGTTCTTTGACTCCGCACTAGGTCGCACTATTGTTGATCTTCAGTAGTGTCCTCTAGAAGAGAAAGTTCACACTTCTTACTTCAAGCGAAACAAAAACACATCAAAAATGACACAGTTCACAAACTCAAAAATTTCCAGGTAGTGACATCTTCTGAGAAATTAGTAGATTAATAGTGTAGATAAAGTTCAGACTTCCTCCAGAAGAGGAGTTTCAACTGGCGCAACTTTTAAATAAACAGAGTAGAGGTGTACCGCCCGGTACAGACCTCCCCCCCCAAAAGTTCCTCCAGGGGTGACACATGAAATCAGTTTGAAACAAGTTCCAAGTTATAAAGTGAATATGAAAATAGATTACAAGATTTTCAGAATGTTGTGTGATTCAGTTTCACAATTTGTTGTTGCAGGTGAAGTAAAGTCTTTCTGTTTTTAGAATTTGAATTTCTGAAGATAAACTTTTAATACTTAAAGGTGAAGAAAAATTTTGCAATGTCCACCAAATATTGTTGTTGAATTCCCAAGTGTAGTTATTGCTTATGGTGACTGTCCATGTAGTTGATGTAGATTGAGTCGGATGGCCAGACCGGCCGTTGCAGCTTGCGTCCAACGGAGGCCGCTCGGACCCCTCAAGTACCCTGAGATACCGCTCGCCCGCACTATGAGGGGAGCAGAGGTGTTGAAGTACGCCGCGCCCGCGGTGAACAGATACAGGCTGCGGGCATGTAGCAGGTCGTGCGCCGCACATCAGCCTTGGCCGGGAGGAGAGTTCCGGCTCGCCGTGCACATGTCGTCCTCGCTGGAGAGGAGGGGGCCCATCCCCCTCCCCAGTCGCTGCACGGCGCTGCGCGGCTGCGGGGGCGCTGAAACATTAAAGCTAGGCGGCAGAATTGTGTTGGACAATCATCTTCTTCGAGGGTACAGGCTTGTGGAGAGGTTGAGGGGCCAGCGGCGTGTAGATATCCATGGCATTTACTATTATGAAGCCACAGTGTAAGGTGGAGCAGGAGACGGGAGCGTGGTAATGGCCGTGGCAAGAACAGGATGGCAGTTTAACGGGTCGGGGCAGGTTTTACATAAGGCTTACATCTACAACCAAAATATTACAGAAGGGGCAGAATGCCTTAAAAGTGAAACTCAAAAAAAAATATAACCTTCATATCCTTTCAAAATACTATGAAGCAAGTTAACACAGAAATTACACCGGTTTCACCTGGGACAGGTGAACTCTAAATATCCTCTCGGTGGCTGGATTACTTAGCAATAAGGTAACCGGCGTAAGAAAATCGAGAATGATACAAGGCCCATGAAATCTGGGGGCAAGCTTGCCCGCGGGAACAAAATTTTTGACCATAACCTGGTCACCTACCTTCAAAGTGGTGGGTCTCCGTCCACGATCATACCTTTCCCTAACCTTTTCATGAGACACTTTAAGATTGGCTTTAGCCTTCTTCCAAAGATCTTTAATGTTGTCCGGATCTATTATCTCGGGTAGAATGTCATTCAGAGACCAGAGGTTAGAGAGCGGCGAGTTGGGAACAAACTTGAACATTAAAGAAGCTGGAGTAAATTTGTGTGATTCATGGACCGCCGAATTCAAAGCAAAAGCTAACCAATGCAGGGACGTGTCCCACCTAGAATGATCTTCATGATGATAGGCAATAAGTGCGGACCTGAGATTACGGTTAACCCGTTCAGCCAGAGATGGTTGAGGGTAATAAGCGGAAGTAGTTACATGAGAGATGGACAAGTCAAAACAGAATTTACGAAATAAATTAGATGTAAAAGCCTTAGCATTATCAGATACAATGTATTGGCACGGACCAAAAGAAGCGAAAATAGAATTTAGGCAAGTAATGGTGGACTGAGCGGTAGCCAGCTTAGTCGGAAATAACCAAGAAAATCTGGTAAAACCATCTACACATACAAAGATGAATTTGTTGGCATTTCCCTTCGACTGGGGGAAGGGTCCTACATAATCAATATACAGGCGTTCCATGGGGCGCGACGCTTGATGAGAAGACAAAAGGCCTACTTTAGTGGACATGGTGGGTTTACTGATCAAACAAGATTTACAAGCTTTTACAAGTTCCCGAATTTCACCGTCCATACCTTTCCAGATGAACATTTCACGAATCTTTTCACGAGTTTTAAAGATACCCAGGTGCCCCCCCAATGGGGTCTCATGATAGTATTTGAAGATCATAGGTACAAGAACCGCTGGAACAACAACTTTCATCAACTTATCATGCCTCGAAGGGCAACATAGAACACCATTCCTCAGAACATAAGGGACAGCATGTTCCCCAGAAGAAAGGGTTTCCATTATCGGAGCCAGCGTCGGATCTTCACGTTGGTATTTCTCAATATCCCTAAAAAGCATGGGAGCATCTGTTAAGATGGCATTAACACCAGATAGTATGGACTCGGAAGGTGATGAACTGTCGACCGGTTCGTGGGTCTCTACGTCGTTATGAAACATACGGCTGAGTCCATCGGCAACAACATTTTCAGTACCTCTGATATGCCGTACATCGAATTGGAAGGCAGAAATACGGATGGCCCAACGGGCTATACGACCTGTACGACGCGGCCTACCTAAGACCCAGCTTAAGGCTTGATTATCTGTCTCCAGATCGAATTTGACGTGTTCCAGATAGAGACGGAACTTTTCTAAGGCGAATAAGACTGCCAAACCTTCAAGCTCATATATGGAGTACTTTGCTTCTTGAGCTGACAATGTCCTAGACGCATAGGCGATGGGTCGCCTCCCTAGTTCAGTCTCTTGAAGAAGAACTGCAGCTACTGCTGACGACGATGCGTCGGTTTGGACGATGAATTTCTTCGAGAAATCAGGCATAGCAAGTACAGGGGCATTACAGAGAGCTAATTTTAGATCTTCAAAAGCGGCTTGTTGAGAAGGTCCCCACTCGAATTTGATGCCTTTCCTACGAAGAAGGTTTAAGGGCGCCGCTCTATTAGCAAAGTTAGGAATGAACTTCCTGAAGAAATTCACCATACCAATGAACCTGGCGATACCTTTGATGTCCTTGTGAGGTTTAAAATCACGGATGGCCTCTGTTCTAGAATGATCGACTGCTACTCCATCGGGTGATACAATATGCCCTAGGAATGACATAGAGGGCTTAGCAAAGGCAACCTTGGACAACTTAACAGTTAACCCAGCCTTACGAAGGCGATCGAGAACTTCTCGCAGATGATCTAGATGTTCTTCAAAGGTCTCTGAAAATACGACGACATCATCTAAGTAGTGATATAAGTACTCAAATTTGATGTCGGAAAAGACCCTATCTAGTAGCCTAGTGAGCACAGCTGCCCCCGTGGGGAGCCCGAAAGGCACGCGGTTGTATTCGTATAAATTCCAGTCCGTGGCAAACGCTGTAAGGTGTTTAGACTCTTCGGCAAGGGGAATTTGATTATAGGCCTGATTCAAGTCCAAGATGGTGAAGAACTTGGCCTTACGAAACCATGAAAACAAGAATGAAGGTCGGGAAGGGGCACAGATTGCAACACCACCTTCCGATTGAGAGCCCTGTAATCAATGACAGGCCTGAAACCTCCTTGAGGTTTCGGTACTAGAAAAATAGGCGAAGAATACGCTGACTTAGAGGGCCTAATAATACCGTCCTTCAACATCTGATCGATGATTTCTTTCAGAGCCTTCATTTTAGGTGGAGATAGCCTATACGGTGGAAAGCGAACAGGAATCGAATCCGTGACCTCAATTTTGTATTCAATAAGGTCAGTAACACCAAGAGTATCAGAGAACACCTCGGGAAACGACTGACACAATTTGCGAATACTATCAGCCTGCTCCTCAGGTAGATGTCTAAGGTCTAACAACATCTCATCCTGGGTAGGCGAAATAGATGAACATGATGCAGAATTACACTTTAATAGAGGGATTTTACAATTAGAGGCAAATTTGAATGTGCACGACTTACTCTGAAGATCGAGCACCAGACCAGTGTGAGACATGAAGTCCGCTCCCAGTATGATGGGGCAAGACAAATGCTTGGCCACAAACAATTTGATTTTCCATGTAAATTTAAAAACACGAATTTTGACATGTAAGGAACCTAGAATTTCTAATGGAGATGAATTAGCCGAAACATATTTAACAGGAGATGAGTCATAGTCAGGGAGTTTACAAACAGATTTCAATTTAGAATACCAATCAGCCGAAATAATGGAACAAACGCTGCCTGAATCTAAGAGAGCTGTTATAGGCTCGTTATTCAACTCAATCCTAAGAAAAGGAACAGGTGCGGGGGTATCCGCCGCAATCCTAAGACACTCTCTGGGGCATTCAAAAAAAGAATTTGAAGATTGCTCATTCCCTGAATTCTCTACCCTTTTGCCCGGGGCTGAGCCTTGGAAAGCAGAATTAGTCGACTCAGCCGAAGCCGCTAGTCACTTTTTATTATTGGCATGGGTGGAATTTGCACCAGAGCAGGAGGGGGTGCTATTTGAGTTTGGGCAATTCTTGGCGATATGTGAGAAAGCCCCACATTTAAAGCAGCCTTGTGATGAACCAGCTCCATTCCTAGTCCCACTTGGCTTGATCAGTGGACACTTGTTGCGCAGATGGTCAGGCGACCCGCAAGCATAACATTTACGGAGATTGACTGGTCGGCGAGGTGGAGGCCGAGTGTTACTAAAGGAAGGCGGGGGTTCTTTCGCTACACGCAAAGAATCGGCGTATCTAACTCCTTCCGCTGAGACGGCCAACGCTTCAAGTTCAGAGAAAGTTTGCGGGCACGCCGCAAAACACAAGTATGATCTATAAGATGGTGAAATGCCTTCCACAATAGTTTGTACAATTTGATCCTCAGGGAAGTGAAGAGCAAACACCCTAGTGTAGAATTTGATATCTTGTATGAAATCAGCCAAGTTTTCATCCAAGCGCTGTACACGGTAATAGTACTTCTGAATCAGGGAGGACCTGGCCCTAGCCGGGATGAAGTTAGCTAGCAAATGGGCATGGAAATCCTCAATAGATGATTGCTCGGCAATGGCTCTTACGATTTTATCAGAGAGAATACCAATAGCATACGGATAGATAATTTGCAAAATTTGACATGGCGAAAGAGAAAAAACAAGAGCATGATCCTGAAATTCCACTAGAAATCTTAAAAATGAAATTACATCACTGGTGGTGTTGACGGAAAACTTAGAGATACCTCTAAGCAACATTGCCAATGGATGAGGCAAGCTACTGAACCCAGGTGACATAGTCGTTAAAGGTTTCAATGGCAAAGAAGTTAATTCAGAGCGGATGTTACCCAATGACGCACGGCGTTCAGATTCGTTGTTCAATGGGGCAGAGATAGTTTGAGCAGCAACGGGTATCCTATTGACTTCTCCCTGAGGAGGCTCTTCATCACTACCTACGTTCACTGTGGCGGGTTGATCAGTTTTGGGAGGAACTTCGCCGGTTAGCAATTGAGTAACCTTATTAGACAATTCAGAAATAGTTTCAAGGAGCGTATTAGCGTCCTTCCTCTGAACGTCATTCACCTTTAGAGACAACAGATCATTAACTCTATTTGCAAAGTGATACAGCCTGCCTTGCACACGCTTAATTTGATTAGGAGACGGATCGTTTTCATCAAAAAAGCTGACTACAGATGCTAGCCCAGTAATATTCTCGACGATCGTGGAAAGAGAATCATCAATTTCTTTCTCTCCCAAATTGGGGATGGAAATGGGCAAATCAAGGGACTCTCTAAGCTTGTTGGTGTCGATTGCAACCGTGCCTCCAGATTGCACATTTCTGATAGTTAACTCGTATATCAACTCCTCTTTGCGCAAATAGTTAAGGAGGAGAACATCGCGAGGGCCGGGCATGATGACAGAACAATTTTGAAAAACTCAAAAAATTCCAGCAACTGAGACAATTGTTAGAGTTCGAGTCAAAGCAATGTTTAGCCGTCAAAAGGGGCTAAATTGAGACCCATTCAACCACGCTCTGCTACCACTTGTTACCGTGTTTTAGCGGTAGTTATGCGTAAAAGAAGGTGCGGGTGTGAATGGGTTTCAAGCTACGAAATTATAGTGCATGTAAAATTAATTTAAAATTTAACAAGGTTATATTTTGTTTTCAAAAACAAAGCAATAACAGACATGGCAGGTACAATGTAGCAAAACAAGGGGAGTTACAATATTTACAGGTTTTGGGCTTCACGCCCTGACTTCAGCGATCAGCTCAGTTTTACCACAAACACAAGTTTTAACAGAGGGGCAGAAAACCCCATTCATCCCTAGGAGCCCCTGGCTCCGAATTACACAGAAAAGCCTCCACGCGGCATATGACACTCCATTTCAAAAGAGCGATCCGCTCTCAAAATTTAAGCCTCTCAAAGGCCACACCAAACTCTACCTTCAAGCTGTCCTCTAAGGACGTATTCACAGGGGTAAAATACCCAACCTACTGAGGTCTATTACATGAAAAGGAGGTTGATTACATGACCTCTAAAATAACAATTTGAGATGAGGCTAACCGCACTCCTGATACACTTTGATTTTTTAAAACCTACTTTGGCACTAGGCCGTTATTACAAGGGCTAATCCCATACTACAGAGGTGACTTAATAGCAATTTACATTACATTACGGAAGAATTGGTTGAGAAAATAAGTTCACCTTAAGACGATGTGAGTGGGAGCTCGAGAGGGTTAAGCACTCTCTATCCCGATATGTCGTTTTAAAATAGAATAGCTACCGGTTGTTTTTACATTTTAGGAAAAGGTTACATGGTTGAACGCTTAGAACCCGCCCCGAAAGTTAAACTGCTGAGCAAGAAAAGAAAGAATTTATTAATCGGCCATTACCTTATTGTTGACCGCCGCCGAGGAAAGAGGCGCTCCCCGCCTCCTGCTATGTACTTAATACACTGAAAGATGGAACAGAAGTGGCCCGGAGACCCCAAAATCAGCAGTTTATATCCTCTCACGGAAGATTCTAGGCGTTAGGGGAAAGAAAACACCCTCCCACAAAAATTTTATTGGCTAGGGAAAAGAAACCCCTACATAGAGGAAGAAGAAACACATTATTGGTGGAAAATTAATTAAAGAAATTCGGGATTGGCTAGATCCAAAATAAGGGGAAAAAGAGGGGTATACAGCCAACTTAAACAATGACAGAAAGAAATTTAACCAAGAACAAACTCTTGAAATAAAAATTTCTCCAACAAAATAGTTCTTTGACTCCGCACTAGGTCGCACTATTGTTGATCTTCAGTAGTGTCCTCTAGAAGAGAAAGTTCACACTTCTTACTTCAAGCGAAACAAAAACACATCAAAAATGACACAGTTCACAAACTCAAAAATTTCCAGGTAGTGACATCTTCTGAGAAATTAGTAGATTAATAGTGTAGATAAAGTTCAGACTTCCTCCAGAAGAGGAGTTTCAACTGGCGCAACTTTTAAATAAACAGAGTAGAGGTGTACCGCCCGGTACAGTTACAAGTAAAATTATTTCAACTTTTCCCTGGAGATTTTTATCATTGAGCTGTTGATGACCAGCATTAGGAAATTGGGTTGGATTTTTGCTCAAATATAATGAGTCCGACGTAAAGAGAATACGAAGGAGAATAAGGCTTTTCTGGCCAAATCAAAACGACAGATCGGAATAATATATGAAAGTATTGAAAATATTAAAAATAAACATATGGAATACGTTAAGATAAATCCACAAGTAAAGAAGGAGATAAAATATATAGTAGGGTAAAGATTAGAGAAATGTCACATGTGAACATAATAGATCGTTATAATATATTATTGTACTTGCACTCTATGTGGGTGGGGGACGCAGGCGAAGAATACACCCACGGTATCCCTGCCCGTCGCAAGAAGCGACTAAAAGGGGCAACCAAGGGATGATTTGGTTAGATCCATGAGCTTACTTGTGATTAGTACCATCACGCGGGGAACACCAAGGGTCACCCTTACTTGCGAGTAGTACTAATATGTTAGGTAGATAATATATCTGTGATTATTAGGAGCAGAGAGCGGTTCTTTGTGGGTTTTCAGTGCCTGTTATTAGTACCATTATGTGAGAAACACCATGGGTAAGGGCGTTGCCTGTGATTAGTACCACTGTATGAGCGACACCGTGGGTCTGCGTTGCCTGTGATTAGTACCACTGTATGAGCGACACCGTGGGTCTGCGTTGCCTGTAAGTTGTACCACTGTATGAGCGACACCGTGGGTCTGCGTTGCCTGTGATTAGTACCACTGTATGAGCGACACCGTGGGTCTGCGTTGCCTGTGATTAGTACCACTGTATGAGCGACACCTTGGGTCTGCGTTGCCTGTGATTAGTACCACTGTATGTGCGACACCTTGGGTCTGCGTTGCCTGTGAGTTGTACCACTGTATGAGCGACACCGTGGGTCTGCGTTGCCTGTGATTAGTACCACTGTATGAGCGACACTGTGGGTCTGCGTTGCCTGTGATTAGTACCACTGTATGAGCGACACCTTGGGTCTGCGTTGCCTGTGAGTTGTACCACTGTATGAGCGACACCGTGGGTCTGCGTTGCCTGTGAGTTGTACCACTGTATGAGCGACACCGTGGGTCTGCGTTGCCTGTGAGTTGTACCACTGTATGAGCGACACCGTGGGTCTGCGTTGCCTGTGAGTTGTACCACTGTATGAGCGACACTGTGGGTCTGCGTTGCCTGCGAGTTGTACCACTGTATGAGCGACACCGTGGGTATGGGAGTTGCCTGTGATTAGTACCACTATATGAGCGACACCATGGGTATGGGAGTTGCCTGTGATTAGTACCACTATATGAGCGACACCGTGGGTCTGCGTTGCCTGTGATTAGTACCACTGTATGAGCGACACCGTGGGTCTGCGTTGCCTGTGAGTTGTACCACTGTATGAGCGACACCGTGGGTATGGGAGTTGCCTGTGATTAGTACAACTATATGAGCGACACCATGGGTATGGGCGTTGCCTGTGATTAGTACCACTATATGAGCGACACCATGGGTATGGGAGTTGCCTGTGATTAGTACCACTATATGAGCGACACCATGGGTATGGGCGTTGCCTGTGATTAGTACCACTATATGAGCGACACCATGGGTATGGGAGTTGCCTGTGATTAGTACCACTATATGAGCGACACCGTGGGTCTGCGTTGCCTGTGAGTTGTACCACTGTATGAGCGACACCGTGGGTCTGCGTTGCCTGTGAGTTGTACCACTGTATGAGCGACACCGTGGGTCTGCGTTGCCTGTGAGTTGTACCACTGTATGAGCGACACCGTGGGTCTGCGTTGCCTGTGAGTTGTACCACTGTATGAGCGACACCGTGGGTATGGGAGTTGCCTGTGATTAGTACCACTATATGAGCGACACCGTGGGTCTGCGTTGCCTGTGAGTTGTACCACTATATGAGCGACACCATGGGTATGGGAGTTGCCTTTGATTAGTACCACTATATGAGCGACACCATGGGTATGGGCGTTGCCTGTGATTAGTACCACTATATGAGCGACACCGTGGGTATGGGAGTTGCCTGTGATTAGTACCACTATATGAGCGACACCGTGGGTCTGCGTTGCCTGTGAGTTGTACCACTGTATGAGCGACACCGTGGGTCTGCGTTGCCTGTGAGTTGTACCACTGTATGAGCGACACCGTGGGTCTGCGTTGCCTGTGAGTTGTACCACTGTATGAGCGACACCGTGGGTCTGCGTTGCCTGTGAGTTGTACCACTGTATGAGCGACACTGTGGGTATGGGAGTTGCCTGTGATTAGTACCACTATATGAGCGACACCGTGGGTCTGCGTTGCCTGTGAGTTGTACCACTATATGAGCGACACCATGGGTATGGGAGTTGCCTGTGATTAGTACCACTATATGAGCGACACCATGGGTATGGGCGTTGCCTGTGATTAGTACCACTATATGAGCGACACCGTGGGTCTGCGTTGCCTGTGATTAGTATCCACTAGGTGAGGAACACCACAGGTTTGCGTTACCTGTGCGACGTACAATACTTATGAGTAGTACCATAATGCGTGGAAAACCGTTAGACTACGCTACGTTTGATTAGTATGGCAACTTGAATAATACCATGGCTCTACTTTACTAGCGATAAGTATGATTATGAGGGACCGTTGACGTAGATTTTGGACCCCTTTAGATAACAAGCATCATCAACTCAAGACTGTGATTTAGAAGCAGTCACTTGGTCAAGAATACTATTGTTTATATTAGTTTCTGGGGCGGATCCATTGATTGTTTTAAATTCATATTCATCCATTCATTCTTCATCATCACGTTTTGAATTCTGGTCAGTGGATGATTTTTGACTTTTAAACTATTATTATATTTTGTCTCATTTATTATCCTTAGAGGCCGATGACCTAGACTTTAGGCCCCTTTAAACATCAAGCATCATCATCATCGTCATCATTCGTACTTGAAGCCTTTATGCACATTTATAACTAAATTTTCAATAGGTTAGCACTGCTTTTTATTTATTTTTGCTATTGGCTTTACATCGCACCAACACAAATAGGTCTTATGGCGACGATAGGATAGGAAAGGCCTAGGGTTTGGAAGGAAGCGTCCATGGCCTTAATTAAGGCCTGGTGTGAAAATGCGAAACCACGGAACACCATCTTCAGGGCTGCCGACAGTAGGATTCGAATCCACTGTCTCCCGGATGCAAGCTCACAGCCGCGCGCCTCTAACCGTGGGGTCAACTCACCCGGTCTGTTCTTTAATAATTTACTTACTAGTATGCCTGCATGATAACATTTCCTGCCGTCTTTTTAAATTTGACTGTGCTCGTATTATAATATTCTCGTATACGAATCCTGTATGCCAATAACTGAAGTCATGGATTGCTTTTAAGTAGACATCGGATTTTTAGGCAGTAACAGGTTAGAATTCAAACTAATTTAGTTAATAGAAATTGTTGTCTAACCTGTCTTTGCGCAATGTAGCGAGAGTAAGATAAATTCTAGAGGTTCTGAAGTGCCGTACCACTTAATTTTATGCAAAACACATAGCATAATCATTGTGATGCATACATGATATTTGTTACTTACTTTAGTCAATTTGCATTCTATTACTGTTTAAAACTTCGGACTCTACTTATAATAAAAAATCATCTAGATATTATTTAAGCTAATTATCACATTTAATTTTTGTATAATATTGATAAGTTCGCCTCTGTGGTGTAGTGGTTAGCGTGATTAACTGCCAGCCCCGGAGGTCCGGGTTCGATTCCCGGCTCTGCCACGAAATTTGAAAAAGTGGTACGAGGTCTGGAACGGGGTCCACTCAGCCTCGGGAGGTCATCTGCGTAGAGGTGGGTTCTATTCCCACCTCAGTCATCCTGGAAGTGGTATTCCGTGGTTTCCCGCTTCTCCTCCAGGCAAATGCCGTGATGGTACCTAACTTAAGGCCACGGCCGTTTCCTTCCCTTTTCCTCGTCTATCCCTTCCAATCTTCCAATCCCCCCACAAGGCCCTTGTTCAGCATAGCAGGTGAGGCCGCCTGGGCGAGGTACTTGTCATTTTCCCCAGTTGTATCTCCCGACCCAGAGTCTGCAGCTCCAAGACACTGCCCTTGAGGCGGTAGAGGTGGGATCCCTCGTTGAGTCCGACGGAAAAACCGAGCCTGGAGGGTAAACAGATGATGAATGAATTAACAATATTGATAAAGGAAAATGTGATATAAAGCTCGGGCAAACTGGTGATAAAGGAGATTAATTTTATACAGTTACAGTACGATCAGAATGTATTCGCCATTGTTCTTTTAGGAAGTACTATTCGGTGTCTTTAAATTGGACTCAAACCCCTTCAAATTCTACCAAATAATTCAAGATCGAACCTGGTGTCTTCACGTCAGCATGGAAAGTAATCTACGGCTGATACACGAAATAAAGCTACAAATTTACGTCCACTACTGTGGCAGTAAAGAGCATTAAGCTACAGCAGAGAATGGTCACTGTATGGAATATTTCTTCATAAGTGATTTATTTTGTAACTTTGCGCGCACTAAATCTTGTCTCACATTTCCTACTAACGTCTGCTTTACTGTTCGCTCTGATATACTGCCTCTATGAATGTAGTTATCGAGTAAATTATATTAAATTTATAGGAGCTGGGGAGAAGGCCTGCAACCCTTAAACAAGTGGCTAAGCAAATGGATATCCCTCTGCTAGAGCTACTGGATCAGATGGCGATGGGAACATCCCAGTGGGCGTACAAATGTTCTGCCAAACAGCGTAAAAACGTAACATTCATTATTTTAAAAGTTAAACTCATTATGAATACCAACCACTCAAGCGGAAGCTTTCGCACTCTGAGATCGGGAAAGCACAATATTGTCGATATCGGTTAAAGTTCCATAAAAGCCCAATGAGAAACATTGTATACAGGGGTAGGAAAAATATCTGGCTTGGACTAGGAATAAGTTTCATAGGATATATGTGCTATACATTGTAAAGCAGCTGACGTGAGACACCATAAAATGATCATAACATAATTTTATTACAATCATGAACAGAGAATAAATAATGAGACAGCACACTGGTAAGAAAAATGAAATCTGAACCAAAATTGAATGTCTTTGGTGTGATGTACCACTCATGATGATCGTGTTTGTACATCGTGGTGATATAGCGAGTGCTTTTCGGGAGTGGCTACACATATAATCTTCTTGAAGCAGATCACTTTTGATTCAGTTGGAGTGAACCTTCTTGCTTAACTGCGTGGATTCTTTCCCCATTCGCTCTCTGTATTGCAAGTTAAAAGTATTTGATTTTTTCCTGACTCCTGACGATGGACAAGTTTGGAAATGACTCATCTACTGGAAATTAATTTTCGACTTAGTAAATCGAGTTCAGTATATAAAGTGCAAATATTGAGCAAAAGACTGAGGTTGACTCAGAAAATAAATATGTTTATGGACAATGCCTCCCTTATCTATGCGAACATGAAAACTGGTCCATTCGAGGACTTTCTCCTTTGTAATATCTGAAGCCATTTCCTTTCAGTTGCAACTTGGTTATTTAATACGTTGTTCGGTCCACCGAAACTAATCCTGAGTAATAAATTTACAAACTACCTGCAAGAAAGCATACCTTAACAGTATTAAACCTGAGAAAAAAAGCAAAGTCACCTCCGTACAGGCCATGAAGGCCCTTGGAGGAGTGGAAGGTAAAGGCTTCCACCATTGTTAACCTCGGCACGTGATGGGGTAGAGTGGTTACCTCTACGCTCGGCCGCCTTTGCCCCCAGGAATTAACCTGGTACTCATTTTTGGTGTAGGCTGAGTGAACCTCAGGGCCATATGCTCCTTTGGAAGTGGAAATCTCTTTTCTTAAATTTTACGACTTCCTGACGGGGATTCGAACCCACGTCCTCCCGGGCGAACCGAGCACGCCTTTACCGCCTCGGCCAGGCAGCCCCTAAACCTGAGAAAACTTAATTAAAATAGGAATGTTTCTTTCTTAAAAGAACATAATCAGATTCTATCAAATGATTCTCAAATATTCAGAAAAATATAAACATTTTTGTTTATTTCTGTTAAGAAAATTGTACACATTTATGTTTATTTCTGTTTAAATTTCTATGAATTTGAACACCGGGAACTTATCCTACGCCCTGTTTTATTTCTGCATTAGCATAGATTAGAAAAAGCCAACCGGACACCAGCGGGATCTGAACTCCCAACCGGCCGAATGACTGAAAACAGTTGTGGATTTTAATTTCAGAATATTACGTACACATGTTTTAGTTATAATGCAGATTTTTAATTCTAGCAGTGAAAAATGAGGAAAATCTGAAAGTCCAGAGCCGATAACTTACTATAGAGATGGGAATATTTTTTACATGCTTCGTGCTCCTCTTTGTAATTTTTGATACTATGTTAATTAATTAATTTACTTTCCGCGATCAACAGAGACTAAACTTCAATTGCAGGTGGTTTACAAAGTATATTTTTTCGATATATATTACTAAATCAGACAAACAAAAGGTTTACCGATGTACAAACCTAAGAAAAGGAACACAAGAAATCATTAACACTGTGAAACTGTAATTAACTCTTTTAAAGTACAGGCTAATAGAGTTTATACAGCAATTTATGTTACCATAATCACGGGATATAATTTTAAGAACTTAAACGATTCGTAATTTTAAAACATTACGCTATTTTGTGTAGTCTGGAAACAATTGACAATATATTGGTGTAGAAACGTAAACTAACCATAATGTGATTATAAATACAATAGTAGACACACGCACATAACATAGATTTAGAAATAGTGGATTATTTGAAATCAAAGTGACTACAAACATACCGGTACTGTAGTGTGGCCGTTATTTTAACTGCATATTATCCCCAACAATTTCACGTAATAATAACAGCAAAGGCTAAATCAAGGTCAGGAAATCTATGAACTGTTATGTTGTATGTAACACACATTCTGAACAGTGCTGAATTTCTGTAAAATAATGTTTTCTAAATACGAAAAACAAAGATATGTTTGTGCCTTAAACTTCCTTTCTGGTTATTGAGTGAGACGTGTTGTAGAAATCTTCAAAAAAGCTTGTAATTCAGCACTCGACTCTGGAAAGAAATTATAGTTAACATTTGAAATGATTAAGTAACTATTTTATAACGTAACGTATACTACCCACAAATTATGAATGATTTACTGTTTTATTTCTTTATAATTTTTCGCTTATCGTCGTTCATATTGTAAAAGTTCAAGTTCCTTGTGGTCATTTATGGTTTGTAAAGTAATGTATTTTGAAAAAATATATATATATATACCTAATATTATGTCGTTAACTATTCTATATTTGATTGTTTCTTGGTTTTAATACTTGACGGAGCAGGTAAACTGTCATAAAACTGAAACCACGAACCTGCTACGCAGGCGTAGCAGGGGGAGAGGTGATACTCCCACGTGGCGCGTCCCAGGTGGCGGATAGGGGGGTCCTAACCGGCTTGCCGGCGGACTTGAGGGAAATAAAATACCTCTCGCGGACCAAACACACTACCCCCTGCGGGTGGGGGACGCACATGTAGAATACACCCGCGGTATCCCCTACCTGTCGTAAGAGGCGACTAAAAGGGGCGACCAAGGGCTGACTGAATTAGAACCATGAAACTAATTTTGAATCGTACCATCACGCGGGGAACACCATAGGTTGCCTGTACTTGCGAGTAGTACCACTAAATTCGGTACGAAATAGGTTTGTGATTAGTAGCAGTAAAAGCCTGGCCTGGTGGATTCCAGTACCCGTGCGTCGTACCCATGTGTGCAACACCGCGGGTCTGGGCGTAGCCTGTGAGTTGTACCACTATATGAGCAGCACCGTGGGTCTGCGTTGCCTGTGATTAGTACCCGCTGTGTGAGGAACACCACGGGAATACCGGCGCCCGTGTTTAGTTCACCTAGGTGGGGAACCTTCTCGGTTTGCGTTGACTCTGAGTTGGGCCATTGTGTGAGACACACCATAGGTCTGCGTTACTTGTACGTATTGCAATACTTGTGAGTAGTACCATCTTTTGTGGAACACCGTGAGTCTTCGCTCCTTCTGATTAATACCCCAACATGACACATACCATGGTTCTATTTTACTCGTGACATGTACCATTCTGTGGGGCCTTAGACGTGGATTTTGCACCCCGTTTAGACACCAAGCATCATTGTGCTTTATAAGTGGTTCCTTGGTCGGTAATAATGTCATTTTCGATCTGTATTGCGTCCGATCCACTGGTTTTTGTTTGTTTGTTTTGTGTTTTGTTGGGTTCCTGTCCATCCATTCATTCTTCATGCCATATTTTATTTTTATTTTGGTCAGTGGATGCCTTTGCAATTTTTGTTCTTTCATTTCGTACCATTAGGGGCCGATGACCTTCGATGTTAGGCCCCTTAAAACAACAAGCATCATCATCATAAAACTGAAACTGTACGCTGCCAGAGGGACCTGGGAAAACGAGTACGTCACGACAAGCTACTGTCTGGGGGCCGCTGTATAACTACATTCTTCAGAATCACAGAGACACAATGAGAGGTCGAAATAATTGTAATCATGCACAGGCAAAATGAGATTTCCTTCAATGCGGGGTAAAACACTAGTTCTTCCTCTTCAATGGTATCTCTTTTTTGCGATATCCAATGTTACCTTTCCAGCGTTTCTCCTCTGCGAAATGGTTTTTAATCAGCGGCCAATATTGCAGGAGAACTGAATTTTCCGTGGCACTTTCAACGATATCGACAACATTGTGCTTCTATGGATTCGAAGTGAGCAAACGTGCAGTCTTGGCATGAGTAGGGGAAAGACTACGATGTTGAGGTCAGTTAATATATGATAATTATATCACAGCCTCTTTTACCGGCAAATTATGGATATATTCAGACCAGTATGGAAATTCTACTTAACGGAGAGTTATTATGTAGAAGTAATTCAGTTTGATGGATAAGTTTGATCATTGTCTGGGCTATTATTAATTTCGTTTTCAATTTAAATCAGAAACATGATTGGATACAGCATGATAAATAGTAATCGTTTACGTAATTGTGTAGAATGTGTGAAATATGCAGGAGCTGACATTAACTCTGACCATAATCCATTTGCAGCAGAGATATGACTGCGGATGGAAAAACCGGCTAACAAAACAGCAGACAAAGAAAAGTTGATATAAATAATCTCTAAGATCCGGACGTTCGAACCTAAGTAGATATTTTCGAAATAATAATTCCATATCTGAATATTAGATCTGAAATTGTCCGACTCGTTGGCTGAATGGTCAGCGTACTGGCCTTCCGTTCAGAGGGTCCCGGGTTCGATTCCCGGCCGGGTCGGGGATTTTAACCTTCATTGGTTAATTCCAATGGCCCGGGGGCTGGATGTTTGTGCTGTCCCCAACATCCCTGCAACTCACACACCACACATAACACTATCCTCCACCACAATAACACGCAGTTACCTACGCATGGCAGATGCCGCCCACCCTCACTGGAGGGTCTGCCTTACAAGGGCTGCACTCGGCTAGAAATAGCCACACGAAATAATAATAATAATAGATCTGAAATTGAAGTTGATGAAGTATGGGAATGAGCTTAAGTATTCAATTTAAAATAAACTTCAGTCCATTAAACAGGAATTTTACCTAAAGAAAATTAAAGTGTTTGAATGATCAAGTAGATTCTTGAGCTCATGGGACGACACATTTTTTAATGTCAATTGTTTCACGTCACAGACAGGTCTTATGGTGACGATGGGATAGGGCAGGAAGGAAGCTACTGTAGCCTTAATTAAGGTATATCCCCATAATTTTTGTGGTGTGAAATTTGGAAACCACGGAAATCTCTCTTCGGGGCTGAAGTAAGTGTGTTTCTAGCCCACTCTCTCCCGAGTGCAAGCTGACAGCTACGTGGTCTGAAGATCGTAGCCACTCACTCAGCCTGGATTGACAAACAGTTAACAACAGAAATGAGGTAACTTATCTGAACATCCCAAGTATTAGGAGGAAAGCTAGGGACGCAGAATAAAAGTGGATGGGTGATCATCTGAAGATCTTGAAAACAAGCGTCACAGTTTGTCTGTATAAGACAATACCCTGAAGCGAACGAGCACGAAAAAAGTCGACAGTGTAAACAAACATTTCATGAATAAGAAAAAACCAAGTGCAAGCATGTAAGAACTACATCGTGGAACTCTTTAGAAATGTTCGTCCAGAATATGATGAAGTCGAGGAGGAACTGGATGTTTTAGAGATCCTCAAGAATGGGGCTCAATGCTGGGGCTGTACCTTAATTAAGGCCACGGCCGCTTCCTTCCAACTCCTAGGCCTTTCCTATCCCATCGTCGCCATAAGACCTATCTGTGTCGGTGCGACGTAAAGCCCCTAGCAAAAAAAAGAATGGGGTTCATAATTCCTGAAGTCTAATAAAATCTGGCAAAGCTGTTGGACCGTATTAAATTAATGCTGAAATGTATACGTGGATTTATATTAATAATAATGAGTTCCTTTTGGATCAGCTGAACTACACCTACACCTCAGAAAAGATATCTGCAGAATGAATGTAATCCACCTTTATCAGCCTGGCAGAGGGACGAACTCTAAATGATGTACTGATTACAGAATGATAAGACTGATACTCCCGTATATGAACGAGAATATGGAAAGAGTGAAGCTCAGTTTGGGTTTAGAAATGTTCTTGGTACGAGGGACTACCCACATTTTATTTCAAAAATGTCTTGACAAAGAACAAACTGTATTTGATTGCTTCATTGGTTTTGACTACGTTAGATATGGTATTCTCTCGTACATCTGCTGACAGTAAAGACGTGAACATCTACAAGAGAGATGAAGAGGGTATAAACACTGTCAGTTATACAGATTGCAGAAAAACTCTGTTTTGTAAATTAAGGGTGTAGTAGATGGTAAAAATACAAATATGGTGAACATAGGATCCGTAGGTCTGCGTAGAATAAATTCGGCTGCCTACCTTGCGTGCGTTCAAGCGCGAGAGAGCCACACTACTTTTGCCCAAGATTGGATCAATCTACTATAAATAGAGAAAGAAAACCGGAGTAAGTGTGATAAGTGGAACATTTATTATGATGATGATGCTTTTTATTTAAAGGGGCCTAAAATCTAGGTCACAGGCCCCTAATGGTACGAAATGAGACGAAATGTAATGACAATTTAAAATTATGATATTCATCCAATGACTAGAATTGAAAACCTGATAATGAATCAATTGACGAATATGAATTTAAGATAATCAACGGGTACAGCTTACGATACTGAAAACTAAAAATAATTCCAGAATTAATCTACTGACTAGAATTCAAAACAGAGACGATGAACAATGTTTATGAACTTAAAACAATCAGTGGATTCGACCCGCAGTGCCCCACATTCCTAGAAACTATATTAAAACAATAGTATATACTGACCAAGGGCTGCTTCTAAAGCACAATCCTGAATCTATGATGCTTTTTGCCTACAGGGGTCCAAATTCCAAGTTAACGGCCCAGCATAACGGTACTTACCACTAGTAAATTAGAAGTATAGTATTTCTCATGTAGCGGTACTAATCACAAGTAACGTAGAATTGTGGTGTTCCTCACATTGTGGTACCACACTCACAGGTAACGCAGACCTATGGTATTTCAAACATAGGGTAGCTGGCGCTACTCATAGGCAACGCAAACTTATGGTGCTCCTCACATAGTGGTACTAACCACAGGGATCGTACTGTCGCGTGGTGTTCCTCGCATAGTGGTACCAACGCCCAGACCCGTGGTGTTCCTTGGAACGCAGACCCACGGTGTCGCTCATATAGTGGCACTAACCAGAGTTAACGCCCAGACACTTTTTGTTCCTTGGAACGCAGACCCACGGTGTCGCTCATATAGTGGTACTAACCTCAGGCAACGCCCACACCCGTGGTGTTCCTTGAAACGCACATCCAAGATGTCCATAAACAGGTGCTGAAACACCCCAGCGAGTATAGCCTCCTTTTAACTCCTTGGGGTGTTCAGCCGATTCTGAACAGAGGGAGAGCCTCAATCGCAAGAAAAGCCGACTCATGGTGTTCTTCGCGTGATGGTACTAATCACAGGTGATTTCATGGTTCAAAATTCACCACCCCTTGGTCGCCCCTCTTAGTCACCTCTTAGGACAGGCAGGGGATACCGTGGGTATACAGGGGGTTGTATGTTTGGTTGGTCCGCGAGAGCTATTTTATTCCACTGAAGTCCGCCGGCCAGACAGTTAGGACACTCCTATCCGATACCTGGGACGCACCACGTGGGAGTATCATCTCTCCCCCGGCTACGACAGTGTAGTAGGTTCGTGAAAACATTTATTATTATTATTATTATTATTATTATTATTATTATTATTATTATTATTAAGCACGACCTAGTCCGACTCGTAGGCTGAATGGTCAGCGTACTGTCTTTCGTTTCAGAGGGTCTCGGGGTCATTACCCGGCCGAGTCAGGGATTTTAATCGCTTCCGATTAATTCTTCTGTCTTGGAGACTGGGTGTATGTGTATGTCCCAACACTCTCCTCTTCATATTCAGACAACGCACCACGCTACTAACCACCACAGAAACACGAAATAGTGATGACTTCCTCCATAGAGGGTTGGCGTCAGGAAGGGCATCCGAACGTAAAACAGGGACAAATCCACATGCGACCCCACAGATGTGGGAAAAACCGTAGAAAAGAAGGAAAAGGAAAGAAAGACCTAGGGAGCACGACTGAACTAATTTAGATGACCTTTTCGCTTTCTTCTTCTCCCAAAATCTCTTCACCCTCTCACTGTGTTTCTCCTGCATTCTTCTGTCCAGTTGTTAGAGGTTCTTGTATTGGTTTGGTCTGCAAGTTGGTGATTATCCATTAGTGTTTGGAATTTACATCTACCTATATATGATAAGAATTTATCTGTGCATTGCTCAGAAATTGAAATTATTGGTATTTCTGTACCGGTCATGTGCACAGTAACAAGGAAATGCACTTTTTACTTCTCCGTAATTTCTGTCTGTCTGTCTGTCTGTCTGTCTGTCTGTCTGTCTGTCTGTCTGTCTGTCTGTCTGTCTGTCTGTCTGTCTGTCTGTCTGTCTGTCTGTCTGTCTGTCTGTCTGTCTGTCTGTCTGTCTGTCTGTCTGTCTGTTTGTTTGTATGTATGTATGTATGTATCTATGTATGTATGTCTATCTGTACGCGCATAACGAGAAACCGGCTGAAGAGGATTTAATGACAATCGTTATGTAATGTCTGGTAATGATCCGCTTCAATATAGGCTATAAATCATTTTATTCACGCGGAGTGGAATGGTAACATTTATGTTATTGCGATCCTTTCGATAAATACGACATAAGTATAGTTTTATAGAATTAAATTACCGATCATTTATGTCTTATGCATTTTTACCGTACCGGCTATGATAACAGAGATATTCATGAATTTGTATTTTCGAATTAATCAACGCCGAGTTATGAGGAAATGGGTAAACAGAATTTAATGAAAATCGGTATATAGAGTCAGGGAATTAGAAACTACAATCTAAGCCATAAACACAATTTTATTCACCTTGCATGAAATGGTAGTTCAGGGGAATGCGCCTAAAATTTCATTTTTAAACGTTTTTTTTTTTCCGTTATTGGTCCTGTCGAAAACAGCTACATTACAAAAGTTATAGAGAATAGAATTTCAAATGATTTATGTTTTACCGTACCGACTATGATAAGAGTGGTATATCAGAGTCGGAAGAAAATACTAAATGTGAAGGCCTACAATATTGAAAGCTCATAAAGTTGATCGACAATAAAATTATATTGACCATTGTTTGTTGTGATATTCATTGTCTCTTACGCTGCCACTCCTCTTCAATAGACGGTATTACTACTGCGTACCGAGGATAACAGCCTGCCTGAATATTGGGGGGAAATATATTCTTTAGCATGTCATTCCTCTGGTTCATTCATTTTATGATACTGGTGGTACGTAACACACTGCTTCAGCGTAGTATACCAGCCATTTGATCCCTACTCTGATACGCTGATTGGAATAGTCAGTGTACACACGTAACGGAATGATGGGGGAGGTCTTGTTGAGGAGGAAATCGACAACCTAGGAGAGCACCACCTCTCACCTGACTTCAAATTTGTCCCTCCTCCAAAGTGCTTGCTGCTCGTCGCAAACTAAAAAAGAGGAAAACCCCGAGTATTGACATTTCGGCCACCTTTCTGAAAAATATTCCAAGAAAAGCTCTTACCTTCATCACTAAACTCTTCGATGCTATCTTCACATTCGCCTAATTCTCTACCTCCTGAAAACTCGACAAAGTTATTATGATTCCCAAAGCACTCTCCGACCCCATCTCCCTCCTCTCAAAATTCTTCGAATCCATTTAACTTACCCGTCTCCAAGCCATCATCGAGGACAAGCACCTCCTCAACGACGAGCAGTTCGGATTCAGAAGTAATCACTCCACCACACACCAACTAATGAGGATCACTGAAGAAATTATGAAGAATTACAACCATAGGAGGCACACAGGAGTCTGTTTCCTTGACATCTCACGCGTTTGACAGTTATGGCACCAAGGTCTCGTCCAAAAACTCAAACTTCTTGGTTTCCTCAACTACTTGGTCCACCTCCTCCATAATTATCTTTGCAATAGGAAATTCCAGATTCAAGTGAACAACTCCCTGTCTGATCCCAGCCCTGTAAGTGTTGGGGTCCCATAGGGTTGGATTCTCTGTCCTGTGCTATTCAATTCGTACATGTCTGACATACCCCGTCCACCGCGCGTGAATGCCTACATGTATGCATATGACACCGCCAAATCCGCTGTGTCTTGGCAACCACCTAGAGTTCAAAATTATATTCAGAAAGCCCTCTCCACTATCGAACCTTGGCTTTGACAGTGGAGAATCAAAATTAATGTCACGAAGACCAGTGCTACACTCTTCTCCAAACGTACAAGATCTGACACTCAACCACTGATCTTTTCCGGCGAAGTGATCCAATGGTCTGATCTAACTGAAAACCTGGGTGCTTCCCTCGACAGAGGATTGGCGCTCAAGCATCATTTAGCCAGAATTTCGGGCCAGGCGTACAAACGATTTTATGAAATTATTCCCATTATGAAAGGCAAAAATGGGCTTAATTTAGAAAACAGGTTTATGCTGTACAAAACCTCCGTTTGGCCAATCCTCCAATATGCCAGTCTCGCCTGGGGGATCGCAACCAAACCGCACCTGAATCAAGTCCAACAATTTCAAAATCGTGCCCTGCGCATCATTACAGGTGCGCAATGGTTAGAACGGAATCGAGAAATTCAAAACGACCTTCACATTGACGAACTCTATACCAGAATAATGAGGTCCACCAGGAAATTCTACTTTGGTATAGACACCAACCCCAAAACCCTCATCTCAAACTTGGGTCAATATGACACTGAAGCCTCTTCTAATCTAATCACCCTTCGGAGTGCACCCTTCACAAAGTACCACCACTTCAACATCCATGTAGCCTAGCCGCATGTCGAAAGTTGCACTCAAGGCCCACAAGGCCGCAGGGCTAAAATTTCTCAATATATCTGTGTTCCGCCCACAAATCCGTTTAGACGCATGGTCTGCCTGTTTGTCTGTCTGTGTCACTTATGACCTGGTCTAGAATTACAATTTTGGCCTATTCCAAATAATAGTATCACAGTTCACTAAATAACTCAAAATTCAACCCTACAAAGAGCCTTTTCTCTAAAAACATTCCCAGCATGCCATGCACAATCATACTGTATTGTACCACACTAATCACATAAACTATTCCCTTGGAATGCGATTCAAGATACAGTCTCACTTTCATTAAATTCTACATTCATTTTATACCAAATTAACAGCGAAGAGTGGTTTTTTCCTCTGGCTTGGAGGAAAAGTTTGCCTCGAAGTCAGATAGATTTTTCCACCGCCAGTGTAGTGAATTTAGATTTTCTGACTCATCGGTTACTCCTATTAAACAGATGAGTAAAAGGGCATATATTTTTCCCTGGGACTCTACACCTTCCTCCCCCAAACTCTCCCCTCTCCCCACGAAATTAAAGAATCTTCATGGCTCACGGCTGTCTGTGGCCTGGTCATTGCAGCTCTGGACACTTGGACTGTCAGATCGGTAGCGTAGTACTGTTAGTTAAAAGTGATAAATGTGAGGTTTTTAATTTGATCGAGTAATTCATATGATATAGCATTGACTTTAATCGTGACATTCCTGTTGGCGTCATTGTAATGATTATGTTGATTTCAGTTGGGAAAACCACTAAGGCAGTCTTTCTAATGATGTAAAAAGGCAGGTGGTGAGTGAGTGTCTGCCATTATAATGAAAACTCTGGAATTAGATTGTGACTGATGGTAGGTAAGAGGGCCTACCTTTACAATGTAAATTCCCTAACCCATTCTTTACATAAGAAAATATGTTTGGTGACTTGCCCGTCGCGTTTCTAGGGTAACGTTAAGGGCTATGCAATTTAATACAACCTCATAACGTGTACACTACCTAACCTAGAATTCTGTATACAATGTAGAATTCCGTAGCGAAGCACGGGTACATCAGCTCGTCTCATATAATTTCCTCGGTGATAATGAATTTTTGCAGGTATGTTTCAATCTCACTAAGCCAGTTCTTACCGATTTTAATGACATTCGTTTAGTTAGTCTATCTTTGCTCGTTGTGAGAACACTGACAGAACTTGAATGGCCTTTTTCTGAAGGTGTGAGAGATTTTGTCGGCGTGACAATATATTTCATAAGATTTCCTTTTCATCCAGATTCCATCTCTACGAACTGGTCTGAATATTTTCCGGAGAATTCTCCTTTCTTGCTTTTCTATGTCTTTTATTAACGATTCACCACCCATGATTAAGATTTCCGACATATATTATTATTATTATTATTATTATTATTATTATTATTATTATTATTATTATTATTATTATTATTATTATTATTATTTTCCCTTAAGCAAGGGAAGTTGACCCTGTGGTTAGGGGTGCGCAGCTGTGAGAATGCATCTGGGAGATAGTGGGTTTGAGCCTCACTGTCGACAGCCCTCAATATTGTATTCCATGGTTTCCCATTTTCAGACCAGGAAAATGCTGTACCATAATTAAGACCACGGCCACTTTCTTCCCACTTCTATCGTCGCTATAAGACCTATCTTTGTCGATGCGACGTAATACAAGTTGTAAAAAATCTTATTTTAATAAATTGTTAACATTCATGTTGATGTTTTAAGGTTCCAATAGATTGAATTTTATATATTCGGCTGCTGGATTTCTGTAGGTACAGGCTGAGAGCATTCATTCATTCAATCATCTTGGCCATATCTTCCGAGAATAGAAATACAGTATCATAAAACTGGTGATAAGGAAGGTTGGAAATGTAACATTGAACGAAGCATTTCTGTATCTTTACGTTGACTGTCAATTTTGTGATCATTTTCGCGTGCCTTTTAAGTTTTATGTGATATCTGAACCATTGAAATATAACTTTACTTATTAATAAGGCCCTGATATTTTAAAAGTGCACATGCTCATTTGCAAATGCATATTTTGAACGTTATTGCAAATTTTGGACGTTAGTGCATTTATATACTATGTTTGTCTCCTATGTGTGATCGATAACCTAAGATTTCTGAACGAAATGAAAAATCTAATGAACTCTATATATGTTGTACATGCATTGGCAACACTTGAAGCTGCTTAAGGAAAGTGCTTTCAGTGTCGCAGACGGATAATGACCCTTTTAACAACAACTATTTCCTTCGTTCTCACATTCAACCCATAAGCAACTACTAAGTGGAATCAGGCAGTCTTTGCTAGAAGAATGTTCTAAGCAGTCAGTGTCAGTGTACAAATATTGCCCAGGTACGTCCGTCGAAATAAAACGATAATTTTCAGTGTATATATTAGTTTTGTCTGACAACAGAAAATCATTGACCACTGAAAACATAGAAACACTGTCAATAACCTATGGCCATGCATCATTTTGCAAGAAATGAAACATGTTTATCAATTTAACACTGAGTTAAAACTAAATAATGCATTTTGTAAGTCTATTTTTTTATTTTTAGCGCACATTTTCGTGCATATTTTCAACGTTTTAGTGCATGCTAATTTTTGGAGTTTTTAGTGCATATGAATCCGGGCCCTACTTGTTAAATACCCCTAATACAGTTCAGTAGGACAATTCATTCTAATGATGGAGCCGCTATGGAGTAAAAACCGACTGAAGAGAATAGAAAATAATACGGTTGGTAGGCAGACTTATTTCTGTCTGACACTACGGGTACATTCATCCTGGCAAGCTAGTAACTTCTCTTAGAATATGTTTCCCCTTCGTGTAACTAGCGATGTTTTTATACATTTAAATTTCAGTCGGAAGGCTCGTGTCTCTTTCAATAAATAGGGTATGTTTGTAGGCCATTATTATTGCCAGTGCTCCGTGCTCCATTCCCGTAGTGAACCATATATAGGCAGACCTTAACGAGCAAGTTCCAAAGAGAGCAACAAGAAAGGTGTTAGGAGCACGCGTCAGAGAGCTCGTTACGGGCTTCAAAGGGACCGCCTTCCTTAAGAAACAATCAAGGCTCGCCTTAAACTGGTTCTGCTTAGCACCAGTCTTCATTTATTGACGGGCTCATTTGGCCGCGTCTTTTATTTTTATTACACCTTCTACCTACCTACTTACGTCACTGTGTGGGTAACTACCCTACAAAACCTGATGATGTGAGTGCCCTGGGGACTTGTAGACGAAACAGCTGCAGTCAGGCCGGCAGAGAACGGCATTCAAAGCTCATGGTTGCGGTTTAAATCCCGGCTCAGTCCAGTGGTATTTGAAGATGCTCAAATACGTCAGGTATAGATATACGAATATTGGTTCTTCCTATCGGAAATGAATTCCTCACAAAATGTTAGAAACATACTTTCCCATAATTTAATTATATGTGGATATATTTCAAAACAAACCTACCGGTTGGCCGTGCGGTTAGGGACGCGAAGCTGTAAGGTTGCGGGTGCCCTGAAGAGGTTTTCCGTGGTTTCCCATTTACACACCAGGAAATTCTGGGGCTGTACCTTAATTAAGGCCACGGCCACTTCCTTCCCACTCCTAGCCCTTTCCTATCCCATAATTGCCATAAGAACTATCTGTGTCGATACAACGTAAAGCGAATTCTGAAAGAAATTAAAATAATGGTCTGCAAATTTGAGCTAGACAAAGGTTTAGCCCGGTCAATGGATTGTAGCTGCAGAAAAAGAACAGTGGATAGTGACCGATCCGACAATGTTTATTTATTTATTGAGCACTGCAGGACCTCCAATCCCAATTACAGTGGCATTTGTTTACATGTGTTCTTTTTCAATGTTTCAAATCAGTCTAATAACCTAATATCTAAATTTTTCTTTACAACGAGAAATAAACAACAATTCATATCTAATCCTTACAAGAAACAAGTAGATAAAAACATAATTTCGTATCTAAACTAATATAATAATGTAATATCTGAACTGTTCTAATATAATATTTACAATGAGAACGAAACACTATTTCATATGTAATCTAATTTTTACAAGAAAGACTAAAATATATATCGTAATTTCATATCTAAACAATTATTTTATTCTAGTTTTTATACTTATAACTATATTTATGGAGTAGGGGTTAATGTAGGAGGTTTGAGGTACATTTTGTTGTTCAAATCAGCATTACAATTGTTAGGGAGTTTCCGCGGAGATGGTCTAAAGTTATACACAAGTCTAAAGAATTATTTTTCCAAACTGCACTGTTGCAGACTTTGCATAGCCTGTAGAGTGGGGAATTTTTGTGAGCGGTTTTCCTGACAGTTTTATTCTGAAGAGTTACATTTGTTCTCGCATTAAAGCAGCGAACGTGAAAGCTCAAGAGGCATAAAAGGTCAGAGTAGTCAATAATACAATTTACAGTTTTGTATTGAAACTTCATGTCAACCTTTTGTCTCCTCAATTCTTGGCCTTCTATTTCTAATTATAGTGCGTATATAAAACAATGTTGACTAAGAACTCGCTTCAGTGCCGGGAGTATCCGAGGACATGTTCGGCTCGCCTGGTGCAGGTTCCTGCGCGTCATATCATTATGGTGATGATGGTGATGATAAAATCTAATGACGTGTGGCCTTCGAAGAGGCCTGGTACAGGTCTTTCTCGAGTTGACACCGTACAGGGGACATGCGCGTCTTTGGTGATGGAGCCCTATCTATGATGTATTCTAATGATAAAGACGGCACACACACTCAGCCCCCGAGCCATTGCAATTAACCAATGAAGGTTAAAATCCCCTTCCCGACCAGGAATCGAACCCGGGACCCTCTGGACCAATGACAACACGCTAACCATTTAACCATGGTGTCCGACATGATGGTGATGATGATGATGATGAAGAAGAAGATGATGATTATGATGCCGATGATAATGATAGTGAGGTAGGGAAAAGGTGAAGCCCGGTGTCGGAACATAGACTACTTCCATCGGAAAAATTAAGAAAACAGGGGCTCTGCTCAAGACTTAAGGCCGCTGTCTGATGAACTAATTAACATCAACAACGTCATATGACCTCAATCCATATGAACTTTGAAGAGAGGTTTTACCGTGCGAGTTGGCCGTTCGGTTAGGAACGCGCTTCTGTGAGCTCGCATCGGGAGATAGTGGGTTCGAATCCCACTGTCGGCAGCCCTGAAGATGGTTTTCCGTGGTTTCCGATTTTCACACCAGGCAAATGCTGGGACTGTACATTAATTAAGGCCACGGCCGCTTCCTTCCCATTCCTAGGCCTTTCCTTCCCCATCCTCGCCATAAGACCTATCGTGTCGGTGCGACGTAAAGTAACTAGCAAAAAAAAGGTTTGGAACTGAATCCATGCTTTTGGAATGCAAAGACGTGATTAGGAATTGCATTCCACCTCCCGTCCTACACCGCCTGCCTGCGTGTTGATGGTGAAATCGTCTTTTCACTGACGGGACTCGAACCAGTTTCAAGGAGTCAGACCCTGCATACTTGACGTCTTAACGCTCATTGCCTCCGCGCAGGCTTAGCACAAATGTAAAAAGAGATTAACGAATTTAACATTCATTCAACGCTACAATTTGAAAACAACTATTTATAGCCCAGACGATTAGAATTTACAAGCCCAAAAACTGTATTACTTGTAAGATGAAAAGCGATAGTGTGCCTTTTGTTAGTTTCAAGAGATGTTTTAAAAATAACAATTCGCTTTTTCTTTAAATCATCTGGAGTAACGCCTACATTAAGACCTGACGTTAGTGTTACAGGAAACCTAGGTCCATTGTTGTTTTTCCCTGCCCTTTACCTCTACTTTTCTGGTGACGGCACTGATGTGGTTTAAGCCAACTTTTCTGACCTCAACCCCATGTGAAAGCATATAATTACTATAGCGTGTTTTCTGTGGTGCGATACTTTGTGCCTGAATTAAGAGGTGAGTCCTCAAGTTCGAGAGGTTTTACTAGACCTTAGTTATACTCCTCGATCGGGCCGGGAATCGAACCCTGGGCCCTCTGAACTGAAGCTCACTACGTTGACCATCCATCCATGGAGCCGGATACAGATCATCCGTGCCCATTATGCACCTATATTGACCTATGTGTCTGAGACCTGGGCATTGTGAAGTGAGGAGGAGAGTAGAAGTCAAGCCAGCGAAATGAAATACCGAAGAAATATGATAGGAATGAAAATGAAAGGCAAATTGAGAAACAATGTAAGAAAGGAGGTCGGAATGGAAAACATAAATCAGAGAATTGATAATAGCAAACTAAGATGGTTTGGACATGTAAAGATGCTGGAGGAGGAAAGAATACTATAACACATGGTAGAGATAGTATTCGGGGGAAAGAGAGCGAAAGGGAGAACTTGAATAATGTGAATCGATTCAATAACGAAGAGTGCAAGAAAAAGAATTCCTGGACGGGGACAAAATGATGGAAGAGAAACGGTGGAAGGAGAGAGGAAGGTTGAGACATGCCATAACTGCTCCGGCAGGATCTGGATAAGTATCCTCCTATAATATGATGCAGATGTGTATTAAGAAGTTACATTAAATAATTTTTATTATTTCAGTGCCCATTTTTGTCATTTTTAAATGCCTCTTTTCATAGTCTTACTAATTATTAAGTGAGTATATGCCTGCATATTTTAGCCAAATTAAGTGCTTGAACTCTTATGATAAGATTGGCCCTTTGCATGAATGTAGTCCATAAATACAGATGGTATGTTTCTGAAATAGTGAAATGTGGTGCATAGTTCGTGCCACAAATATTTAACATTATTTTGGGAATATTCTTTAAAGACCTCTTTTACAAACCAGGACTAAAATATTCCCTATGAAATGTTTTCGCTTCACTTCTACTGCACAAACCGTCTCCATTTACCACTGAGAACACATGAGTTCGCTTTATTCCGTCACTGAGTATGTGCAGAATAACTAAACAACTTTACTTCTGATGTAGTGTGCGCTGACGCCTTACCAACCATGTGTTTTATTTCTGCGAACAATACCTGCCACACCCAGGATATGGAGCCTTCGACATTTTAGTTGCCTTTCTGTACGCAGTACTGTGTGTTCTATTATTAGCCTATCCCAGGCGACAGGTGATTTTATTTATTTATTTATTTATTTATTTATTTATTTATTTATTTATTTGAAGGGACAGACAAGGAAGATGGAAGGAAGCGAGTGAGGTCTTATGTTAGGTACCATCCCGTCATCTGCCTCCAGAAGGAGTTGGAAACCACGGTAAACCACTTCGAAGATGGCTGAGGTGGGAATCGAACTCCCCTCTACTCAATTGACCTCCCGAGGCCGAGTGGATCCCATTCCGTTTTCCAAATTTCATGGCAGAATGGCCAATCGACCCCGGGCCTGCGTGGGTGGTAACTAATCACACTAACCACTACACCGCATAGGCGGGGAATCGGGGTTTTTACGTGGAACATTTTTTGGTTGTCTTGGAAGTTGATTTACTTTACGTTTTCGAGGGCACTGAATCCGAATATTCAACCTTTTTTTATCAAAATTTCTCCCGAAACAACCTGAAACGTTGAATAAACCCCCTTAAATGGAGATTAAAAGAATTTTTGCCTGTAGTTTTGGGAAATAATGCCTAGAAATACGGAAAGTAGACAGAATGTTCAACAAAAAGTTCCCTATGGCATTTTGACATAGGGCGAGTGGTGGGAATATATGGGAGGAGGGAGGGTGTTGGAAGGACAGTTTTAGAGTAAAAGTTCGAGGGTGGAGAGGGAGAACGAACGTAAACACGAGTGGTTGAGCGGAGCGTATGCATCCCTGCGGTGAACCCCTATCCCTGTTCGTCCTACATCGAAATGTCATAGGATCATTTTGGTTGAAAATTTTGTCTAATTTACGTTTATGTAGATATTGTTTTCCAAAAATACATACAAGAATGCTTTTAAAATAATCCACTTTTTTGGGAGTTGCGGAAGGCATTTTTGGTGGGAAGTTGAAAATTCGAATTCAGCGACCCAAAAAAACATGAAGTAAGCCAATTTTCAGAACGACCATGAATTTATCCAGGTGATGTCTCTGCATGGTTTCTATTGCCTGGACTATATTGGCAGTTAATGGTTAGTCGATCGATCAATTACTTAAAATCAAATCAAAATCTCTTTATTTGCAAATAAGATATCTGCCTCAGTGGCAAATGGTAAAATAAAATACATTACTGTCAAGCACTAAATTTTAAATTAACAAGAGAAGAAGAAAATTTTCCTAGAATACAATATTATACAATTTACGCTAACATTTTTTAAAATATTAAACACACAGCTCATCCTTAATAAATTTATATTGTTTACAAAATTCTACTTATAATATCTCCTGTACTTACAAACATAGTCAATTCATATACAGTATGTGAAATTATGCCTTTGCTGGCAGGACCAAGTGTTTACAGTGCACTATGTCTTCTGGTATAGGCTAGAGCAATTTTGTTACTTTCATAGATCTGAAGATGGTTTTCACACCAGGCAAATGCTGGGGCTGTACCATAATTAAGGCCACGGCTGCTTCCTTCCAACTACTAAGCCTTTCCTATACCATCGTCGCCATAAGACCTATCTGTGTCGGTGCGACGTAAAACCACTAGCCAAAAAGAAAAAAAGTTCCTCTCGTAATCATCTGGATCTGAGACAAAACCAGCATCTTTTTCCCTCTTTCATTTCTATCCCTGTAATGTAGATCAACTTTTTGACTTTCAGTGGTGATCATCAACAATTAAATGAAGCAAGACATGTTCTTTTTTCATTGCAATTACAAGCAATGTTTTGTTGCTAATATCATGGCTCAGAGAGCCGCGTGCAAGTGTTGGTGTCATGAAATACGTGGAACGGAGTCACAATGGATCACGTATGCCACGTACCATAATGAACAACAACACAATCATGTACTCAGCTGTGTAATGGGTAGGATGATTGTTCCATTTTCAAAAAAATATTGCGAGCATGTTATAACTACATGAACACGGACTATTATGGCGAGAATATATAACGTGAACGGACTCTAATGAAGGAAACATGCTTTGAATTTATATCTCGAGGCTTGGAGGGGCTGGTAATTTCATTTGTTTTCCCATTGATCGATGTGGAGGTGGTGGCGGTTGTTGTTGTTGCTTAAAGATGAAGTACAACTGGGCAACCATACTCTATTAACAGTTATCAGTGGGAAGAAATGGAAGAAATCCGATACTTCGAAAACTGAAGGTATCGGCCAGAATACAAAGGCCACGAAGGGCGTGAAAATAAAAGATCCAAACCTAATACCGCCAGGGTCGAAAAAATACAAGAGTTGACCAACGGAGGTCGGAAACAATGTGTGAAAGAGTGGAGCCTCGCACAAGCAAGTGAAGGCAATGACATATTAAGGTAGGGGAACCATGGTCCCCAACCCACGCTCGAAAGTTCAGATCCACAGATCCACAATTTAGTGGCCTCTTACGACGGGCAGGGGAGACCGCCTCAACGCACAGGGAGAGGTCATGATTTACATTTGTAAGTAAGGAACAGGACAGTTCATCTTACTACTACGAACTTGTTACCATTCTTGTTCTTCTACCACTATTCCAACATCATGGTGAAATAATTTGTGCGAGCGGCACATGTGTATTTAGCCTTGTTCTACAGTCGGATGCCCTTCCTAACTGAAACAATATATGGGGGATATATTCGTCATTGCGTGTTTCTGCTGTAGTTCATTCTGCGGTTTGCTTTGTGAACACGAAGAGGCTTTTGAACATGATAACACTAATTGCCATTAATTTTATAAGCATACCATGCGAATAGCAAGTGCATTGCTCTGATAATTTCTGCGTTATTGCATATTTTACTAAATTAATTGCTGTGTTGCAATAACAAATTTTATTACACTTCATTGGTATTTTACTCATACGTTAAAAGTATTTGTCACCTTATAATGTGAATTTCGCTTGTAGGAGCATTGTTTATTATTGCGAATTGGGTTTAGAAATATTTCATGTACATTTCCCTTTTAACACAAAAATTTTACTCCAATGAGCGAAAGAATTCACTTGAGCGTCCAGTTATTCAATACTTCACATAAACTCATTGATTACATACACATTTATTACTTTTTATTATTTGTAATACTTTTATTTTATTGTTTAATATATATTTATTTGTCAATATTTTTAATAAATGTGTATGTTATCACTAAGATTATATGTGAAATTCTCCAGGAAACTGTACCTTAAGTCGCATGTCAAAATTTTACGCTAAGAAGAAAAAAAGGCGGGAAGTGCGTGAAATATTGATAAATAATAATGTTATTTGCTTTACGTCCCACTAACTACTCTTTTACGGTTTTCGGAGACGCCGAGGTGCCGGAATTTTGCCCCGCAGGAGTTCTTTTACGTGCCAGTAAATCTACCGACACGAGGCTGACGTATTTGAGCACCTTCAAATACCACCGGACTGAGCCAGGATCGAACCTGCCAAGTTGGGGTCAAAAGGCCAGCGCCTCAGTCGTCTGAGCCATTCAGCCCAGCTGTGAAATATTGATTCATAGATTAGAGCGCCATCTGTTAGCCCTATACTTTATCTAAGTGCTGAATGGAGTGACAGTAATGTGACCGTACGGAAAAGTCTTCAAAATAACTTTGAAAATAAGCTCCGCAATCGAACAAAACCATACCTGAAATCGAAATGGGAATTTGATGTTGATGACTTGAGGTATGGTTTCTTAAATGAAATTTCTGCATTGTCTTCTTCTACAGAAATACGAAATAAGCATTTTGTGCATCAAGATAATTCATAATTACACTTACAGATATTTACTTCGCAGCATACTTTATAACTGGTAATTTTAACTAAGGTGAACTGCCTGCACATAATGCAACACAGCCCGGTCATAATGCTGTGATTAGTTTCATCATGCTAGATTTTATCAATGGACAAGTGTTCTGTCGATCCGCCCGCATAACACTTGCCTTTGGGGAAGGTTCGTCCAGGTGGTGGCCGAGAACTGTTAGCTTACGGGGGGAGGGGCTCCCTGGTTACTCGTAACAGTGCAGTACAGTATTAGTAGGTACTGCTCGTAAGGTGTCAGCGTACCTCAATCCCTCTGCTGACACGGACATTGCCTAAAGTTGGGAGAAGGTTTGAGGACGGGTATTACCGGGCGAGTTGGTCGTGCGCGTAGAGGCGCGCGGCTGTGAGCTTGCATCCGGGAGATAGTAGGTTGGAATCCCACTATCGGCAGCCCTGAAAATGGTTTTCCGTGGTTTCACATTTTCACACCAGGCAAATGCTGGGGCTGTACCTTAATTAAGGCCACGGCCGCTTCCTTCCAACTCCTAGGTCTTTCCTATCCCATCGTCGCTATAAGACCTATCTGTGTCGGCGCGACGTAAAGCCCCTAGCAAAAAAAAAAAAAAAAAAAAAAAAAAGAGGACGGGTAGCAAAACATAAGTACGACCTATACGTTGGAGAAATTCCTTCGACAATGGTTAGCACAACTTTATCTTCAGGACAATGGAGAACGAATACCCTGGCTTAGAATTTTATGTCTTGAATGAAATCGGCCAAACTCTCGTCCAACCTCTGTACTCGGAAGTAGTACTTCTGTATTAAAGAAGACATGGCTCTGGTCGGAATGAAGGTAGCGAAGAGGTGAGCGTGGAAGTCTTCTATGGACGATCTATCAGCTATTGCTTTCAGAATTTTTCCGAGAGGACGCCTACAGAGTAGGGGTAAATTATTTGAAGAATTTGTGACTGGGAGAGAGCAAATACCAAAGCATGATCTTGAAATTCAAGTAGAAATCTTAGAAATGAATTTTTCTCATTAGTTCAATTAATCGAAAATTTGGAGGTGCCCTTAAGCTATATGGTTAAGGGGTGGGGCAAGCTGCCAAACCCTCACGAAATAATAGCTGAGGGCATTGGAGGTTGAGAGGGATCAAAAACAGAATTACTCATAAACAAAAGTGGAAGTTGTTTTAGACCAGACCTTTCCAACTCGAGCACTTAGTGCTGGGGCGCACCAGCGCTGCACTCAGCAGCACCGTTCCCCTCCTTCCCCACCTACCCCACGCAGTGGTCGGTGCATGTGTACGTAAGAGACAGTACATTCATTGTCTGTGTGTGTGTTTCATTCTCAGTAGAATCTATTCGATAAAACAGACAGTGGAGCAGTTGGTTTCTCCTTCATTAAAAATGTCGTTTAATCCTTAATGGGTGGATTCATATTTTGTTCTCAGTACCGAAGGGAAAGCTCAATGTTTAATTTGTCATGTCATTTTAAGCGTAAAATCTTCAACCGTTCGACGACACTACGACAATATCCATGTTTCTACCTATGATGACATTGTTGGCGCAGCAAGAACGGAACAAATTGCTAAGTTAAAATCGGAATTGCCGAGTTCTTCAGAGATACGTAATAACTTACTCATTAGGAATTGTTTTACTTGCAATTTAGGAGATTTTTTTCGTTTTTGGTTTTGTATTATTAAGAACTGTTTAGAATTAGACTTAGATGTGCTGCTAAGAAAACACACCGGGAGAGTTGGTGGCGCGGTTAGGGGCGCTCAGCTTTGAGCTTGCATCTGGGAGATAGTGGGTTCGAACCCCACTGTCGGCAGGGCTGAAGATGGTTTTCCGTGGTTTCCTATTTTCAAACCAAGAACATTCTGGGGCTATTCCTTAATTACGGCCAAGGCTGCTTCCTTCCCATTCTTAGCATTTTCCTATCCCATCGTCGCCATAAGACCTGTTGCAAAAAAAATCCACAAAGATAATTATTTTAAGTATTTTTCTCCCTGTCCCACAGATACTTGAACCCAAAACTTTGGAAGGCGCAGTTCGAGCAAGTTATGGGCTATTGTTGCTATGAAAATTGCAAAAAGCTACCGACCATTTACTGATGGTGAATTTGTAAAAGAATGTTTGATAGAGTGCTCGGAAGTACTAGGTCCACGCGCTGTGGCTCACTTTGAGGCGTTAAGCTTGTCAAAACAAACATCTCTCGTCATGTACAGGGACTTACGTTTGTCTACTTATGAAAAATCTTGGAGACTATCAGACGTCGTTACAGACTTCGCACTCTGAACTCAATGCCCGATTCAAAGAAATGAATGATATAGCACCTCAACTTGAAATATTTATGACCACATTTTCAGCACGTCTTGAAAAATCACCATCATATTTCGAAACAGAGCTGATAAGACTGCAGTGCGACGCAATCCTAAAGGACAGTTACTACAACTACAGCGGTGGTTTAATATGTTTTTTACAAGTTTTGCAATATTTGGAGTTAATGTTTGAGGAAACACTAAGTTTAAGAGCACACTTCAAATCGTGATCTGACAACTGGCTTCAATGTTTTGGTTTTGTTGATTTAAAATAGAAAAGTTTCGTTCACAGGCATATGTGGAACCGAAAATACTCAACATTCTCGCTGCAAACCTATGCAATCGGGGAAACCTTTTTTTAAATATTATGAGCCCAACTACTCCAGAATTGCGCCCCAATATAGAAGGTGCACCATCTGTTGCTATTGAAATTAGTTTGTTCCATGGCAAGGAAGCATTTTCAACAACACTTACAATGCACTTGAAAATGTCGATGCCTTTCGTGGTATTCTTCATAGGCACTAAATCCAGTATTTCATCCCAAATTATAAAGTTTTTGTTAACCCCTTGTATGAAAACGACTAGCTGGGCCATGCCAGAAATATCTGTGCCCTCGTCAATTACTAAGGAGTGTGCCCGGAAGCTTTTTGTCAGTTCTAATAATTGTAGGTGGACATCATCAGATAGGTCTTGAATTTTTGTCGACACTGTGTGCGCGGACAAGCTGGTAGCTTCGAACTCTTGAATGATATTTAGACAAAACGCCTCATCTGCCAAATTAAACATTCCTTTACGAACTCACCACCACTGAACGGTTTTTAAGTTTCTTTGCAATTAAATAAGAAATTTTATAACTCTGTCGAACTGCTGACTCAGACTCACTGATCAAATGCTCGACATGGTTATTTAATTTACCTTTTAGTTCTGTAATTTCACGTACCCTTTCCTCGCCTTGATACTGATCATAATCTGCAGCGTGATACAAACTGTAGTGGCGTTGTAAATTATATATTTTTACATACTGTAGCTCTTTTCTACAAACTAAATATTTAGCTGTAGCAATCCTATTATTTTCAACAAATAAATATAGATCTTCCCATAAAGATAAAAATATCGGAGGCGTAGATAGCTGCTCGCACCGTGATGTGCCCGGTTCGTCCATACTTATGTACTGTACCACTAACACTATACGGCTGAGGATACTGATAAAAGCAAAGCAAAGTCACCTCCGTACAGGCCATGAAGGCCCTTGGAGGAGTGGAAGGTAAAGGCTTCCACCATTGTTAACCTCGGCACGTGATGGGGTAGAGTGGTTAGCTCTACGCCCGGCCGCCTTTGCCCCCAGGAATTAACCTGGTACTCATTTTTGGTGTAGGCTGAGTGAACCTCAGGGCCATATGCACCTGAGAATATTGATAGGTACGTCAAAATCATTAAAAAAACCTTTTTTCGGAATTTGATCCTAGATTTAAAAATCTGGAATGTCTGGAAACTTATATTCAACTTTTAACCACGCCATTTTCAAGTGTTGCAGATAACGTTTATCTGGACCTACAGTTAGAGTTATTAGATTTACAGTGTGATAAAGAACTAAGAGATAAATTTTTAAATAAGAAGGATTTGTGTGGCTTTTTGTGAAAAGTGTCTATAAAAGCCGTAGCCATCAGCATGTATGGCACTTCACGTGTTTACTACAAAGCGAGGCTGTCTCTTCGTCTCCAGTCTACGACAGCGGCTCCCCACTTTCTGCGCTCTTACGTCACATGGTCTCTCCGACGTCACACGGTCTCTCTTACATCATACGGCAGCCGGTTGGCCAACCCTGTTTTAGACGATCAGATGCTTGTTCCGATGGGGCCGACGTTTGTTGTGTAGCCACCGATTTCCTACTCTCCGCAGGCGTACTAGAGTCCTCTTCTGTTGTTAAGTCGACAGTTTGAACATGGTCACTTTTAGTACTAGCGGCCCCTGACAACAGTTGAATAACTCTATTAGACATGTCAGAAGGGTATTCCAGTAAATTACTAACTTCCTTGGCATGCTCATCCTTCAATTTAAGAGACAATAGGTCCCTAGCCCTATTGTAAAAATGGGACAATCTAGCTTGAACACGCTTAAGCTGATTAGTAGAAGGGTCACTTACTTCAAAGAAACTAACAAAGGGCTCGGTGGTATTATCAGTGATAGTGGACAGAGCCTCATCGATAACTTTCTCCCCAAATACGGGGATACAAATGGGAAATTCTAATGATTCTTTAAGTTTGGCAATATCTGCCGCAACCGTGCTACCAGACTGGACCTTCCTAATTAGAAGTTCATAAATTAATTCCTCCTTGCGCAGGTACCCAGGTCCGAGGACTTCACTTGAACCAGACATAGTGATGGAAATTCTAACAAAATTTGAAAAATTCCAGCAATCAAAAAGTTTTTTAGAGATTGGTGTTGATTTCTATGAGTAACCAACGAAAGGGGCTATCTCTAGACACATTCAGCCACGCTCTGCTACCAGTTTTTGACGTGTTTTTATGGATCACAGAGGTGAAATAAGGAGCGGGCATGAATTGGTGTATAAATGAAAATCGAAAGATTGAATTTAAACTTTAAAATTGGCAGTTTTATTTCCTTTTTTTAAACCTTTCCCCTTTTTCCTTTACCTAGTGAAAGTCAGATATTCTTAAATCCTTAATATATTATCGGAGTACTATACCCGATTTTTCAAATTGATTTTCTCGAAATCCAGTAAATTATGTGTTACAATTTCAAGATGCCTTTGCTAGCAGGACCTAGTGTTTACAGTGCGCTATGTCTTCTGGTATGGGCTAGAGTAATTTTGTTACTTTCATTGATCTGTCTCTGTCTTATCCTTGGCTTTGAAAATATGTAAGTGACTGAGGTATGAGCGATGCTAGTAATGCCATTCCTTCTGCAGCCAGTCCCTGCTATGAATGGTGTGAAAATGTTGCTCTTAGCGTTGGTTGGTGTATGCATTTCAGTGGGCATGGCAGACTGATATGTAATAGCAACTTATGGCTCGGTGAGGAAAGCAACGGGAAACTACCTCACTCCTCATTTCTCTCGTACACCTCTTCAGTGATACCTAGGCCATCTATGACAGCTGATGGCAGATCTGTTGAGGATCCAACCAGCCTTAGGGCTGAAGACTGAACATACACATACAACTTCAAGCTTACACTAGTGAGCCTGTTGTGCTGAAGAGATGTCTCCCCAAAAATCTCTACGGTACGTTTTGTAAGTCAGGTTATAGCCGGCATGTTCTGCTTGTGGTAATAATAAACTCAACTGTCTACCCTTAAATTACTTTTGTAAAATAAATCCCTGTGATTTCGATAGTGAATAATTTACTTTATCCTAAACGAATCTGCACTTTCCTTCTGGGTTATAATTGTTATCAATAGAGAGAGATTCGCGAAGATAGAAAGAGAGAGACGCATGTGGATGGAGAGACAGAGAGTGAGATGGATAGCTGGAGGCTAGGAGCTGGTAGCCAATTGTTTATACAGTCCGCTCGGGAGGAAGACATCAATCTCTTCTGTCTTGTTATGTAACGGAACATTTCAGGTGGAGGCTGACCACCTGCTCCCTGCCTGCATTCCACTGCGGAATCTTTTGTTTACTGTTAATATTGCAGTGGATTCCCGTTCACAACTGATATCAAGAGCGACACAACGAACTACACTCCGTAAAACAGTATTACGATGATGGTATTGTTATTATTATTATTATTATTATTATTATTATTATTATTATTATTATTATTATTATTATTATTATTATTATTATTATTATTATCAATTCCCGGCCGGGTCGGGGATTTTAACCTTAATTGGTTAATTCCAATGGCACGGTGGCTGGGTGTATGTGTTGTCTTCATCATCATTTCATCCTCATCACAACGCACAGGTCGCTACGGGAGTCAAATAGAAAGACCTGCACCTGGCGAGCCGAACCCGTCCTGGGACATCCCGGCACTAAAAGCCATACGACATTTCATTTTTCATTATTATTATTATTATTATTATTATTATTATTATTATTATTATTATTATTATTATTATTATTATTATTATTATTTGAAAATTCCGCCGGGAATCTATTTCTGCATGTGAGCACATTTCCCCTAATATTTTTGATGACATACAGCATAATTCAGTTATAATGACGGCCTCATTGGCTCAGGGAACAGCATGCCGGCCTCTCATCGTTCGATTCCGTGTTTCAAATCCCGGTCACTCCATGTGAGATTTGTGCTGGACAAAGCGGAGGCCGGAAAGTATTTTCTCCGGGTACTCCCGTTTTTACTTGTCATCTTTTATTCCATCAACACTGTTTAATACCATTTCATTTCATCTGTCAATCATCCTACATTGCCCCAGAGGAGTAAGACAGGCTTCGGCAGCCGGCATAGTTCCTATACTCGCCGCTAGATGGGAGCTTCATTCATTCCATTCTGACCAGGTCGAATGACAGGAAACAGACTGTGGATTTTCATTCCACTAGTTCCACTGAAGTCAGAACATAGTTTCCGAAAAATCGGTTCTTGACTAAATGACTTGGGTAAGGACTTGGAATACTTGCATGGAGCCTAGATTTCCATGTAGAAACGTACAGTATTTCTCATCGATTGAAGAGCTGACCTACCTGTTTGGTGTAAATTGTTGAAATAATCTCTCTTTCCTTTGCAAGTTTTTGTGAATTTACTACAATTTTTCTGACTTCATTCGCCGCTTCATCCGGTATTAAAGCATGACTTGCCTCTCCGAAAACGATATTACTTTATTCTTATTATTCATCCTTTACATGTACTTTTCTTTAAATTTACGTACCACCAATAAGTCAGTTGATCTTTATTGGTACAGTCCATAATATACTGAGGTCCGTTGTAAATCAACCCTTGGTGGTCTTGGGGAAGTCCATAGCTTCAGAACAACTATCACCAGTTCAATACGGAACACTAGTTTTCACCAGGTATCTTTTTTTTTTTTTTTTTTTTTTTTTTTTTTGCTAGGGGCTTTACGTCGCACCGACACAGATAGGTCTTATGGCGACGATGGGATAGGAAAGGCCTAGGAGTTGGAAGGAAGCGGCCGTGGCCTTAATTAAGGTACAGCCCCAGCATTTGCCTGGTGTGAAAATGGGAAACCACGGAAAACCATCTTCAGGGCTGCCGATAGTGGGATTCGAACCTACTATCTCCCGGATGCAAGCACGAGGTATCAAATGTTGCAGTGAACTCCAAAGGCTTGTAACTATCTACCTACCTACCGGGTGGGCCTTCCCCTCCCCTATTTCTGCATGCCAACCCACTTCAGACCTCCGTGTAAGTGTCACTGTTTGACATACCCATGCTTGTATTACATGCAAATGTCAATACATTCTTTCTCCGCGCTAGTGTCACGACTTCTTTAATAAAATGCAGTCATATACAAATTTTAATTCCATCAAATGCATCAAGCTATAAACACTGTTAAGACATAGATTTAATTGATTGTAATGATTATAGAGTGACTTGTCCGAATTCCAGAAAATCCCAAATTAACCACGTAAGTGGACTTGCTGGGGCACGTGTCAATGTTAAGGTACCGTGCTACAGGACCAGTGGTTGAAGAATTTCGAACCCGTGTTAACTGTTAACTATAGTATGTAAGTTATCTTACTTCACCGAGCGATTTAATCATACGGGTAGGGTCGCGTAGAAGTGAGCTTGCATTCGGAAGATGGTGGTTTTTCGTGGTTTCCCAATTTACACCAGGATGTACAGTAAATAAGGTCATAGCCGCTTCCTTCCTAATCTCCTTTCCATCCTAGCGTCGCCGATAACGTTCAGTGATTAGTGCGACATAAAACCACTAGGAAAAGCAATAAAATCAACAATAACTTTAGTATCAAAGACTGGTCAATGAGATAATAGTGCTTTTTTGAGACTAGCAATAATACGGCGCGCTGGCATCAGAAGGTGAAGAGGAACCTGATGGAACTGGGAACACAAGGAAAGGAAATCAGCAACAGGGATGCTTGCAAGCGGAGGATCAAGATCCGCACCCAAGCACCATGGGCAGAAGAGAGGAGGAAAATGCAGAGTGAAATGGTGAAGGAGTTACTGGACGAGGATAAAAGCCGAGAAACAGATGAACGTGAATTGGAACTAACATGATCCACAGTCGGTCAAGGTGAAAGAAGAAGAAGAATTTATTATCACACAGTATATATCCTACGTCAAAACTTCCAGTCATGATTGCTGCTCAATAATGATAATGAGAAAATGTATTAATATATGCATTTGTATGATGAATAAAGCTAAGACACCGTGTTCAAATAAGTTATACATGTGTTAAATTTAAAACATTATAAAATGAGTCCTGGATACAAATTGACGTGCCATACAAATCCTACACCTAGTTACGACGACACCTGGCCATCATAAACCGGACTAACACCGATTAAATCGATAATAATCTGACGTTATAATCTTTCTCGCAGTCTACTGGAAGGCTATGACACAATATGGGACATAAAGGCTTTAATTTGAACTGAGGATTTAGCTCACAATAGATGCCAAAGAGGGTAACGTCATTGAAAGTCAGTATGTATATAGCTTTAATGAATAGGTATCGACCTAGGTTCACTTCACTGGAAATGGATACCTGCATAATGTGTGCGCTGTAGTACACTGACCATGATAGTGGTAAGGGCAGATGGATCAGCGCGTCGGGTGGAGAACACGTAAGTTACAGATCGCCATGTTTCATGAAGGTACTGTAATGTGTGTTGCTCGTTTTTTTTTGTCATCAGTTCTTGGTCTACAGCTCTCCAAACCATGGCATATTATCTGTCGCACCGCTACATAGCATAGGTGGTAAATACCTGCTCGGTTTACCTGCAAGAACATAGGTTAGATTCCCGTCGGAGAGTCGGAAAATGTAAAGTTTTGGAGCGGCATGTGACCCTGACGTTCAGTCATCATACACAAAATTGAGTATCAGATTAATTTCTGTGGCAAAGTCGGCCGGGATTTGAGCAAACCACTCTACCCCACCAGGTGACGAGATTACGAAGTGTGAAAGCTTTTACTTTCCACCGTTGTAAGTGCCGTCATGGCCTGTATGGAAATACGATTATTCTTCCAATTCATCTAATTAGAATAATGGTTTCCCACATGAAAATGAGTGTTTAGAACGAGCGACGTTATTGGAACAAGGAGAGTTCATGTGTATGTAGGAGGCTACGTACGTCAGGAACAAATCTGGTATCGTCGGAAAGTGTTAGTGTGATGTTTGTAAGTGGAGACGTGAAGTGACAATGTGCATTTTTAAGATAGGTGTGTTTTTGGTCTGGCTATCTGGAATTAGCGTCATCAATTTAGCGTAAACGAACAGAAATACAGCTTTCTTATGTATTAACAGAGCTGTAAATGTGTGACACGAGGGCGGTAAGCTAGTCCATATCGTGGAAGTAGTCGTATAGTTACAGTAACACTGTGTACTGAGCGTGTTGCCACATTGTTTGGGTCACATGGATATCAGCTTGCATACGGGAGATTGTGGGTTCGAATCGCAATGTTGGCACCTCTGAAGGTGGTTTTCCATCGTTTCTTATTTTCATAACAGGCAAATGATGAGGTTGTATTTTAATTAAGGTCACGGTTGCTTCCTTCCCACGCCTAGACCTTTCCTATTCTATTATCACCGTAAGACCTGTATGTGTCTTGGCATCCTGGGAATCGAAGTGGCTAGCTATACGAACTACCAACAAGGTGAGAGTTATTCAGAAGACAACTGCCGTGTGGTGGTGCTCTTTTTGACCTTCATGGAGAGAGGCCATAGTTTTATGTAGGCTGAGGCTAGGTCATGTAAGATCTACGCACTCTCACCTCCTGAAGATGGACCACCCCCCCTCACCCAGAGTCTTCTTATGGTGCCGAATTCACCGTGGCCCACATCCTCAGAGAGTGTGCCGATCTCTCTGGCCTAAGGAGACACTCGAACTCATACTGATGATCCAAAAGGACCCAAGAGCTGATGGTTCACTATTCCACACCACACATGTAAACTCCATGGACGCTGACGTCACAAAGCCAATGGGAATTGTTAACGGACCAATAGTTCATAATTGGCAGCTTTACTTGCTTCATCACTAGAGCCCGGATTTTTATGCACTATCGAAGTGCGAAACATATACATAAAATGTAGTTAATATCAGTGAAATATGTAATGAAAAATGTAATATTAATAAAATTGTATTACTGCACTAAATTTACAAGAATATCCGTATATTCGTTCTATCATGATTTGTGATATCAGACTAAACAAATAGTTTAAAAACATCCATATTCGCTTTATGTATGTTGGGTATTCAGCCCAAAGGCTGGTTTGATCCCTCACAGTTCCGCCAACAGTTGTCATAGATAGCCTAGGCGTCACTAAAGAGGCGTACTTGGGATATCATCATCATCATCATCATCTGTTTACCCTCCAGGTTCGGCTTTTCCCTCGGACTCAGCGAGGGATCCCACCTCTACCGCCTCAAGGGCAGTGTCCTGGAGCTTCAGACTCTTGGTCGGGGGATACAACTGGGGAGTATGACCAGTACCTCGCCCAGGCGGCCTCAACTGCCATGGTGAACAGGGGCCTTGTAGGGGGATGGGAAGATTGGAAGGGATAGGCAAGGATGAGGGAAGGAAGCGGCCGTGGCCTTAAGTTAGGTACCATCCCGGCATTCGCCTGGAGGTGAAGTGGGAAACCACGGAAAACCACTTCGAGGATGGCTGAGGTGGGAATCGAACCCACCTCTACTCAGTTGACCTCCCGAGGCTGAGTGGACCCCGTTCCAGCCCTCGTACCACTTTTCAAATTTCGTGGCAGAGCCGTGAATCGAACCCGGACCTCCGGGGGTGGCAGCTAATCACGCTAACCACTACACCACAGAGGCGGACACTTGGGATATGAGGAGTGATATAGTGTGCCGTTTCTTTCCTCACCGAGCCAACATTTCTTATTACATATAATTCTGCCAAGTCCACTGAAATGCATGCACCAACTAACCCTATGAGCGATATTTTCTCACCAATCATAGCAAGAACTGGCTGCATAACGAATTGTATTGCTAGAATCGCTCCTACCTCGGTCACATTCATATTGCCATAGCCAAGGATGAGTCTGAGACAGGAAATGAAAGTAACAAATTTATTCTAGCCCATACCAGAAGACAGAATGCACTATTACTTTATGCGTGAGGCTGGATTAACCAAGGGCTTCTAAATGTCAAGTTTTCAATGTCCTTTCGAGCTTAATAAAAACAGTTTTGTTTTAGTTCAGGGGCTGCCTGGCCGAGGCGGTAAAGGCGTGCTCGCTTCGTCCGGAAGGACGTGGGTTCGAATCCCCGCCAGGAAGTCGTAAAATTTAAGAAACGAGATTTCCACTTCCGGAGGCGCATATGACCCTGAGGTTCACCCAGCCTACACCAAAAATGAGTATCAGGTTAATTCCTGGGGGCAAAGGCGGCCGGGCGTAAAGCTAACCTTTTTACCCCATTACGTGTCGCGGTTAACAATGGTGGAAGCCTTTACCTTCCACTCCTCCAAGGGCCTTCATGGCCTGTACGGAGGTGACTTTGTCTTTTTGTTTTATTTCTTTAAATTCACTTCTAAATTGTTCGTTCAACACATAGTTTTAATTTTATTTTCATCTTGTTTTCACTTCATTTGTTCAGAGAGGATGGTTACCTAGTTGTATTTCGTCTTAAAGCAAACATCGCCACCACCACTTCAATGCGACGTAAAATGAAATGTAAAGAAAACTAATACTGAAGTTGTGGCAGAAAGTTACCCAACACTTAAGGGGAGTTTGATTTACCTGCACTACCGATATTAAAATTGCCAATTTTAAACTTAAACCTCTACTACTACAACGGTCAAAATTGTACATTATTCTTTAATCTCTTTGTACATTTACTGAACAACTGACTTAAGGCTTGGTTTCTCAGAACTGACGCATGCGAGGTGCGAGGTGCGAGGCCGACGTTGCGTACTTTCATCCCAATGACGCTGCGAGGCTCGTGGTTTCCCAGGCTGCGAAGTGGATCAGTAGCTGAGCACATGTCTCGCAGCCTGTGCGCTACTGTTGGAAGAGGAAGCGGATTATGTGTCAGTACTGGAGGGTTTTCTTCACCCCTATAGCAGTATCAATGGAAACTGTTGATGATCTTGTGATGTCAGCCTGTATCGTCCACAACCTTCTCCGGAATGAGCGAATTCCTTGCCCAAATTAGCACTTTATTGGCTATTTGGAATTAACAGAAGAAAATATGATTCCTTTGACAGCTGACAACGGAGGTAATTCTATACATGTTGCTTTCATGATAAGAGATAGCTTCAAGAAATACTTTTGTAGCAGGGAGAGAGAATCGGTATGACAAAGAGAATATGCTAACAGGGTGGAGTGAAAGGTTTTTTTTTTTTTCTAACGGACAAACGTGTATTTGTTTACCTATAGTTTACTTTTTCTGTGACCCAGTTAGCATAATAACGGAATGAACATCGTTATTAAAATAAAACACGTGATTTTATTAAATGAACAATACTGAACACAAATTTTGTAAAATTATATATATTGGCATATTTGATATTAAAGTAATGAATTTATTGGTTGATATATCATTTCTAAATCTGTTAATTGTTTAATCCTTTGAAACTGAACTCATATTTGTTATAAGTAACATCAATAATAATAATAATAATAATAATAATAATAATAATAATAATAATAATAATAATAATAATAATAATAATAATAATAATAATAATAGACACCCTACCACCGATCCACAGAGGCAGCTACCACATCAATGAAAAAACGAAGAATCCCAAGAACGGAGGTTCCAAATGACAGTAAATTAACATTAATCGTATGGTATCTCCGTTTTTGGAGTTTCTATTTTTACGAACTCTTTCCTTCTCAAGACCATCGTATAATACATAAAACTAGCAACATTTATTAGCTGTTCTATCCAACTTCAGTGATATCATTTTCCATAAGTTGTCTTTCACAACGTTGTTTTTGTAGCTCTTGTGTTGTAAGTTATACAACACTGGGTGCATTCGAACTTCCTTAATCAGTTCCTCGTCCACTTCGTCCGTAAAGGTCATCGTGTTGCTTAAAACAGTAAAAACAAGAACAGAACAATGTCGCCTCGCACTGCTGTCGCCTCGCACAAATCTGGCCGGACGAATCAGTGCGCGGTGACGCTGCGAGGTCTCATTGCGAAGTTGCGCAGACTGCGCACCGCGCAGCTTGAGAAACCACTTGCATAAGCTCGTGTAGTCTGGATTTGTGCGAGGCGGGCCTCGCACCTCGCACCTCGCATGCGTCGGTTCTGAGAAACCAAGCCTTTTAAGTGCACTGCAAGAGGCAGAAAATGGAATAATGGTTAAAGGTGTACTCTTGAATAAATTAAGGTACGAACAAGACACTGTGAAGTTCGCTGACATTTCTGACGTTTACAACGCGTGACAGACAAGAAAGTGACCGATGGTGACACAGGTGGACTTAGAATTAACACCGTAAAATACAATGGCTTTCTAGGCAATAAAAATCGAAGCGTACAAATGCAGACATACTGAACAGGTACGCAAGCCTATATACCGATGAAAATTGGTCATTGAAGGTCTATATCTGGACATGAAGATACGTGTACGGTACAAAAAATGACTCGCACAATCATTTAGATGGTGAGAAACCTACCGTGTGAGATAAACCTCTGGGAGAAAACTAGCAAAATCAAGGAAATGAAGACAACCTGCTTAGAAACGAAAATGGAAGAAGTGCACCATCTCCCGGAGCTGATCTTGCAAGAAAAAGAAATGCTGGGTAACGAGGTTGACGAAGACATTCGTGGATGAGGTCTCTGGGGGACTGGTCAGGACTGGGTTCTAGGACCTAAAAGAACAGCAGGTGATCGAATCTGCTTCGCCAAGCTAGTATCCAGCGCTCATTAACGGAGACGGCACACGAAGTAGAAGAACCACATTTGAAAGATCTTGATCGCTACGCGGTGTGAGCCACGTACCTGTGAGCTTGTGTTTGGGAGTTGGTGAGTTTGAACCCTATTCCCGGCAGTCCTGAAGATGGATTTCTGTTGTTTCCTAATTTCACACCAGATTATACCGTTGATTAACTTCCTTTCAAACAGATAGGAAAAGAAAGCCTTCGTGACCTTTTTTATTGAAACTATTTTTTTTTTTTTTTTTGCTAGCGGCTTTACGTCGCACCGACACAGGTAGGTCTTATGGCGACGATGGGATAGGAAAGGCCTAGGAGTTGGAAGGAAGCGGCCGTGGCCTTAATTAAGGTACAGCCCCAGCATTTGCCTGGTGTGAAAATGGGAAACCACGGAAAACCATTTTCAGGGCTGCCGATAGTGGGATTCGAACCTACTATCTCCCGGATGCAAGCTCACAGCCGCGCGCCTCTACGCGCACGGCCAACTCGCCCGGTAAACTATTTTTGAGGGAAATGCATGACGTGTTTAATGCAGACAATGAGAACAGTTTTCACTTGCTTTAGTTAATTGGTTTCTATTAATTGCTTAATTGCATCCATGAGAACGTGAACAGCTATAAGTACTGTGTGACAAGTGGGTGCAATGATATTGTGATAATGGCTCTATGTGTGAGTGGTCAGTTCTTGGGGCCTCCTACTCGAATTCCGATTTTAACGTCTGATTTTAGTCTTAGGTAAGTAATTCCGTAGGCTCAGAAACTGGGTTTCAGGCTCCATGACTAATTGCTTAGTGGTCCAGGTGTTCCCATGCTCGATTTCAGCCGAGGTCGGGGATTTTAACCTGCGTTGGTTAATTCCGAAGGCCCACGCCTCGGTGTATGTGTCGTCATCATCATTAGAATTCATCACAGCTATTGCCCCGTCCTCACAGACTCGCAGGTAAACTGTATGGCGTCATCTCAGAAAACCTGCATCGGGCCTCTTCGGAGGTCACACTCCATTAAAAAAGGGATTGTATATTAGTTCCCTCCCTGACGTTCCTACAAGCCACAACGCTATAACTTGTCGTTTCGTATCTGTTCTACTGTTTGTAACAAACACATGGAATTCTTATTCTTATTCTTATTCTCATTCTTATTCTTATTCTTATTCTTATTCTTATTCTTATTCTTATTATTTTATTCTTATTCTTTTATTCTTATTCTTATTCTTTCATTCTTATTCTTTTTATTCTTATTCTTATTCTTTTATTCTTATTCTTATCCTTATACGACGAGTGGAATGGAAAATTCTGAAGTGTCTAATTCAGTACCGATATTCATGAAATCACACACTGATTCCGAAATCACGTTTGTATAGATCCAGATTAGTTATGGGTAGGAGAGGGATGTTCATAACAAGACGTAATATTTTGTTCCTTGCTTCCATTCTTGTATTTAACTGGCCTTTAATGCACGTCCTCTACTTCTGACAATTAAACTTTTTTGGGTGTTAGACGTATTTTCGCCAGTTTGGTGGCAGTGCTAACTGTGCATTTACCATACCGGAATACTGGTCACAGGGATACCACGCGGTATAAACAGATAGTTGAACATAAATATTATCAATTTGCATTGATATCAGCCGAGGTCTGTCCAATTCTCTTCGATACGGAAGGACAACGGCTAATTGTTTGCGGTTCTGAAGTACGCGAGTTAAATATAAAACATTCAATTAACCACATTAACAAAAATGATTAAGATGTTTTTCCAGTTCACGTGAACAACAGGTTACATCAACATCAAGCCATAGGCTGAATAACAACTTCCACTTCAAATATCTCTAGATAAAAATGTCGAGATTCTGTCTTCGTATATCAACCCTGGAACCTTACAGCGAAGAACATAACCTAGCTTCTTCAAGTGGTCTCTTACATTTTTTCTGCTATTGGCTTTACGTCGCACCGACGCAGATAGGTCTTATGGCGACGATGGGACAGGAAAGGGCTAGGACTGGGAAGGATGCGGCCGTGGCCTTAATTAAGGTACAGCCCCAGCATTTGCCTGGTGTGAAAATGGGAAACCACGGAAAACCATTTTCAGGGCTGCCGACAGTGGGGTTCGAACCCACGATCTCCCGAATACTGGATACTGGTCGCACTTAAGCGACTGCAGCTATGGAGCTCGGTCTCTTACATTTCAGGATGTTATATTATTCATCTCTTGAGCTAATTCCTTACTTATTATCCTTGTGTAGTTTTCAGTCATTGGTCTACTGGTGCGAGGTTCGTCTTTAAAAGCAACATTTCCAGAGCGACAACTTAAAAATAACTTCCGGCATGTCCGCATTTTGGTTCGCTGCAGACGGGGGGGATCGGCATCACACTGACTGCATTCACTCAAGACATACACTGTCAACTCAAGGCCTTATGGTGCGGGGTGCTGTTGGGTGCAACCACAAATCACAGTTGGTGCGTGTCCAGGGTACTGTGACCAGTATGACCTACGTGAATGACACCCTGCTATCCATAGCGGTACCCTTTCTGCACGACAGCCCAGAAACCATATTTCAGCAGAACAATGCGCGACCATATGTTGCTGCACGAAAACGTGCCTTCCTGTTGTCACAGGATGTCAGACTGTTGCCCTGGCCCTCCCGATCACCGGATTTGTCGCCAATCGAATATTTGTGCGATATGGTGAAACGACGGGTGCGGCGCTGTGACCCAATGCCAACCACCAAAGATGAACTGTGGAACCAGGTGAATGCAGCATGGATTGATATACCCCAGGACGCCATTTACGCCTTAAACGCGTCGATGCCAACACGCATGGAATAAGTTATCAGTGACCATGAAGGACCCAGTGTCTACTAGGCAACAGGACACATTCTGAATCTAGGCGACTGAAATGGTAATCGTTTGTGCAGAACATACTAATGAAGATGTCCTGTGAATATGAACTTCCTATCTCTAGTCATTCAAGGTGCTCTGTTTTCCTTATGAACATTAGGGTAAATGACCAGACCAATAATAGCAGGCGAAGGAGTGGCATAGCCCACAATACATTCTGTACTTATCGGGTTGCATACAGTTAAAGAGCAAAATCTTTGCATAAAGATATCGGGGAAGCTAAACCATTAAAATGATGACTATAGGCAAACCTGCAATTTCAAACAAACTTGGTACATATATGACTTAATACTGTCTGAAGACAAACACTGTGGGGTTCAGACACCTCTCGTGTATTCTTCGTTTGCGTCCCTCATCCACAGGGAGTATATCTGCTTGAAGGATTTTTGTTTTCATATTTCATCTAAGTACTCGTATATATTGCACAAATGGCTTTGCACTGAAGGATTATCAATAAAATAGACCGGGCAGAGTGGCTTCACCTCTACAGATTCGCATTCGGGCGGCGGTGGGTTGGTCCTACCCTGGGCTGTCCTGAGAATGGTTTCCTCACTAAGGCGATTTCCAGGACAGTTCCTTCTAAACAGCCTCTTCCCCCGATGCCTGCTCCCAAAACTTCTCCGGTACACATCTGAGAAAGGGCGTCACACTCTAAGAATCCCGTCTTACTCCTTCAGAGATGGAGCGATTGCTAAAGTATCGGACTGCGGCGTAGCAATGGCTTGAAACAGAGCCCTGCACCTGGGACACCGTGGGCTGGATCCGCTCCACTCGTTCAAGGCAGCGAATAAAAGCATTCTTATCAGCAGCTCTGATAAGAGAAAAAGTATGCTCTAAAATTCTTTTCGGTGCCATTCGATCCTTTATTTTATTGAATATTGGTGTAAGAGCATCTATTGAAGAATTCCTCCGGGACCCTTCTCTGTAACTATTAATGGTAACCGAAACAAAAACAAAAAGCACTCCTCGCAGCCTACCCGAGCTGTTTATGCGGCCAATGGAACCACTCAGTTTCATTTCTGTTTTCCTTTCTATGTTTTTTACATCGCACTGACACAGATAGGTCTTACGGTGACGCTGGGATAGAAAAGGCCTAGGAGTGGGAAGACCTGGTGTGAAAATGCCAAACCATGGAAAACCGTCTTCAGAGTTTCCGACATTGGGGTTCGAACCCACTATCACCCGGGAGCAAGCTCACAGCTGCGCGCCCCTAACCGCACGACCAACTCGCTCGGTCATTTTTGTTTTCACTTGGGGTTTTAATGCTGAGTGTCCCTTCCGAAGCCAAGCGATTTCTTAGATGAAAATATCAACTCTGTTTCGAACCAATATTCAAACCTCAGCCTTCAGGGTGGAAAACCGGCAATTAACCCATTTAGTTAAACACGCCACCAGCTCAAACAAATATAATTATTGTTAAAATAAGGATGTCAGACGTTTCTTCGGGAAAGTTGGACCATTAAATTTGCCCCTTATCCGCTGGTGTGAATCACTCCCTTGAGAATCGTTGCCAACGTATAAGAACTTGCCGGGTATAAACAGAACTGTGAGGTGATGTTTTCTCACCAGCGAGGTGTGGCTCCGTCATGATCGATAGCATACGTAAGATATGGCCTCGTTTTTTCGCGAAATTTTTACAAAATATTGCACAAGTCTGTGTAAGAACTCTGCGAAGTATACCTTGTTGATAACCGATGCTGTGGGTGTGAATAACATTGCAATGATTTGAATTAATTTACACGTGCCGTCGATGAAACAAGAAAGGCTTCGACTCTCCTATCGCAACCTGCATTCTTTTTACAATTTGCTTAACATCGCGCCGACACAGATAGGTCTTATGGCTACAATAAGACTGGAAAGCGCTGAGAGTGGGCTTTGATTAAGGTACAGCTTTTGCCTGGTGTGAAAAAGAGAAACCACGGAATGCCATCCTCAGAGCTGCAGAAAATGGGATTCGAAACCACTATATCCGGAATGCAAGCCGACGTCTACGTCGCCCACACCGCGCCTCTACCCGCTTGGTACCATAAATCTCAATAATAACGTCATAGGTTTTATGTCCCACTAAATATTTCTACGGTTTAGGAAGACGCCAACGTGCCGAAAATTTGTCCCTAGGGAGTTCTTCTACGTGCTTGTGAATGTACTGACACGAGGCCAGCAAATTTGAGTACCATCAAGTACCGCTGGACTGAGCCGGGATCGAAGCCGCCGACTTGAGCTACGAAAGTCATCGCGCTAATCAAAGATCTCTTCCAAGCCGACATCGTACCGCACAGAGTTCCTATCCGTCAAAAAATCAACTGATTCCGACACATCCGGTATGATACAAGCAAGCATTTTCTCCTCAACTAGTTGTCACTGTCAGTGTCCTCACAGCATTAGATGCACAATCGCTACGCTGTACGTTGCTGGAGTAGGAAGGAAGCCAAGCGACCTACATCTCGTCCGCTGCCCGCTGACCTGTTGGCACACGCCCACGCACGCCATTTATACTTGATGAGGGGGGCTTTGGCCGCAAGCCGCAACATGGCAGTCGGGGGCCTCTCCATTAATCGTTCACTCTCCGTTACCAACATAATTCGTTTTGGTGGACTCGCAAGGAAACACGTCTAGTGATTACTCTTTTCGGATACAACTCTTTCAGTCTACGAGATTTCCAATCTTCGTGTCATTCCTAATGGTTGAAAAGGAATAGTGATTGACGCATAAACATGTCCACATCGTGAGTTATGAAATTGAAATGGATACGTGTTTGGTGTCACTTAGCTGTAAGCTTGCATTAGGAGGACGGGGGTTCGAATCCCTCTGCCGGCATCACTGGAGATGGTTTTTCAGTGTATTCCCATTTTCACACTAAGCGAAATGTCTTCTGTGTGTAATTTTGACGTCAAACCATTAGCCCAAAATAAATCAGATGTTTGCGTAAGGATGCATTCGCACAAGGACACACACACACATATTGAGTTCTACGGAGTGTGTCTTAATTAATAATAATAATAATAATAATAATAATAATAATAATAATAATAATAATGTGTATTTTGAGAAACATCTGCCAAATATTTGACGTTATCATGCAAAGAAACTTGCGGTCTCTCCATTGACTCAGCCTACCAACGTTCTCTTTTAGTTGAGATTTTGAGAAAATTCACTTTCATGGACTTTCACAATGGTCGATCTGAGTGGTTGAAATGGTATAGTGCTGTTTTAGGAATTCAAGTCCGATGGTTTGATCTTAGTTTAGTCCGGTGATATTTTAAGTTGCTCATGTGAATTACCGTTGCGCCGGTAGATTTAGCGACACTTACAGGAACTACTCCGGAGCGAAATTTCGGCACTTCGGCGTATCTGAAAATTTTAGTAATAGTTAGTGGGACGTAAATTCTATAACATCATTATTGTGAGAGTTATTTTAAGGAGAACCAAGCAGGATATTTTCCAATTTTACAAACAACGTGAATTAGAACCCTTCTTAAACAAGAGTATATTAATTCCTTGATACTTTTAACTGGCTTTATTTTAAGTCAAATGAACATTTTCAAATTCATGATGTAATATTTTTGGCATTGTGCCGTATAATTAAAATATATAAACTTAATCAACGCGCGTTTCAAAAGGTACCTTGCCTTTCCTCATCAGGAGAAAACAGCAAACGGAAATAATGATGCATGAATGGTTCCTTGCCGGCCCCGTGGTGGAGGGGTAGCGTGCCTGCCTCTTACCCGGAGACCCCGGGTTCGATTCCCGGCCAGGTCAGGGATTTTTACCTGGACCTGAGGGCTGGTTCAAGGTCCACTCAGCCTACGTGATTAGAATTGAGGAGCTATCTGACGGTGAGATGACGGCCCCTGTCTAGAAAGCCAAGAATAACGGCCGAGAGAATTCGTCGTGCTGACCACACGACACCCCGTAATCTGCAGGCCTTCAGGCTGAGCAGCGGTCGCTTGGTAGGCCAAGGCCCTTCAAGGGCTGTAGTGCCATGGGGTTTGGTTTGGTTTGGTTTGGTTTGGTTTGGAATGGTTCCTAAGGGAAAGCAACAAAGAAATTAAAATGGTGCCCTAAGATGTAATTGAGGCGCCATTTTAGCGTCATGATAGGAACAAGGAATGGCAGCAGTAGAGTATAATTTTCTGATGGTCCTGATAATAGGTAGCCAATATTCACTGAGGTATCGTGATTGACACTTTCTGGGTGTTTACGTATTTCAACCGCCTCCATGATGATTCTGGGGCGATATTGTTTTACGCGGGCAAGAATGTCCACTCCGCATCTCTAAAAGGAACTGCTTACCTACCTTGCATACGTAACACAACGGATCGTATTGATAAAATCTTACATAGGTATAATATACGAACTGTATTTGTAACTTCAATTAAGATTAGGCTACTCCTGCCACCAATTAACGACAGTTTGCCTAAATTGCCACAACCGGGTATGTACAGAGTTCCCTGTAGTTATGGCAAGGTTTATATTGGACAGACTTCAAGAACGACGTGTACTCGCATTAAGAAGCATGATAGGTGCATTAGACTGAAGCAAACTGATAAAACAGCTGTTGCTGATCATGCTTGAACACCTGGTCATGACGTCATGTTCGAAGCTATTAAATCTTAGGTCACCATATTAAGTTCTTAGCTGCTTTCTCTTTACAACCATTGATACTTCGTGCTTTTTGTTTTGTGTTTTCTTGTGATGTAGAAAGGCAAGGTATCTTTTGAAACGCGCTTTGAGTTAGTTTATACATTTTAATTACACGGCACAACCCCCAAAATATTACATCATGAATAATTACAGGGGCCGCAAAAATCTAAATTATAATATTGTCATACATTTTAATTTTATTTATTTTTATTTTCCCACAACATTGCTATATTTACAACCGATAGTTCCCGTGAAATTAATACCAGTTTTCATGTACATAAAGCAAATAAACTTGTAGTTTTCCTTTATTACCGATATCGTGATCATAACCATGGGACCTGCTGATTTACGTGGAATTCGAAAAACAGTATCGTGGTTTTCAACTCAAACATTCCACATGCTTTGACCGGGTTTCCAAAACAACCGCCTTGGTGAGCACTCTGCTATCAAGTCCTTTTCTCCGCGTAGACAGGCATTAGAATTGTCCATTTCCTGTACCAAAAATAATTTATTTAATTGGAATAATTGTCTATACTGCAAATACGTTATCTGGTAAAACATTACGATAATTTTGATGTAAAAATTTTGAAATCCAATTTTCCATCATTAGAAATTATGTTACCAAACCAATAAAGGTGGAAGAGTTAAATTATGAGCATACCATGGTATCTTCTTCTTCTTCTTCTCCTTCTGTGATCTTTCCTATACTCTGATGGAGCCGAGGATGCGAAATGAGTAGCACATGTGTACTGGACCTTGATTTACGGTTGAATGCTCTTCTTGATTCCAGACCTATGGAGAGGAACCAACTCACTACTGTGTGTTTCTATGATACTTGGTAGTGTGTGGGAAGAGTCTTGTATTAACAGAAAAGAGACTCCCAGTCCTCATGTATAACGAATTAACTGTGTGCGATTAGAATAGGCGATCCATGGAAAACCATCTTCGAATCCACGATCTACTGAATGCAAACTGACACCGACGTGACGCAAACTCCGCAGTGTCTTGCTTGGTAATTCTTCTTATTGCTACTGTTATTAATACTATTAAATGTTTGTAGTTAATGATGCTTATGTAGGCTTATTCTTTTTATAAACTGAGTTAATATTTCTTGGTCTTAAAACTGCACCGTTTACTGTTGGCTTTTCACCTTCATCCAATGTTTTTAGACAGACTTTCTAATACGAGTATAATTTTTTTTTCAAAATCAACCACTCAACTGGGCGAGTAGTTTCCAGCACCTCTCACTCAGTGGGTAATTATTCAGCCCAAATGGCAAACGTTTAATTTGATTAGAGTTAACTGAATTCACTGTAATTAATACTGTTAATTATTTAAATTAAAGTTAAATCTTTACATCAGGATGATTTTATAGTTACATAAATATATTACGGTTGTAATCATTGTTAAAATTAATATGAAAAATGCATATAAAAGGGGATATTTCAATAAAATAATTTTCTTATTTGTAGTATTTACACATTATGCATTATTAGGCTTTTGAAGCCTATACGTCTCCTAGTTAAGGCGAAGCAAACACTTTAAAGTGTTTATTTTCTGAAAATAATTTGGAAACTACCTTCTGTGTCAAAAATTTAGAAGCCTGGGGAAGCACAAAGGGTTCCATCGCAACCTTCTCAGCACCACACCACTTACCGTCTTCTTAGTCTGATCCAAACGGAGCACATGACTGCAGTATTGGAGAGCACTGTTCATCTGGCACGAATCACAGAAAATGTGATAATACGAGCAGTTCTAGAACCTAATGTACCGGAACAAGTCTCAAAAACCCACCAGTATATGTCAGAAGCGATTGAAAACATCATGACGCATACAGATGCTAACCAAACTTAGAATGCATAACTTGAATTATAAAAGTACTTACAGGCGTCTCATACTCAAGAAGTATAGTATCCCCGTCAAGTGTTTAAGTACCTTTCTTTAGAAACTCACTTCAAAATAATTAAAGTTTAAGTACGTTCTCATGTCGATTTCCTTTTAACATTTGCGGATCTAATACTGACATTATGGTTTGACATTTGGGGATATCTGTATTGTGCCACTGAAAACGCGGAGTGGATATCCAAGGGCTTTCCAATATAGATACAGTCCCTCAAAGAATGATCGAACGCGCGGCACCAAAATCTACTCGCACCGAGCTCGATAGCTGCAGTCACTTAAGTGCGGCCAGTATCCAGTATTCGGGAGATAGTAGGTTCGAACCCCACTGTCGGCAGCCCTGAAAATGGTTTTCCGTGGTTTCCCATTTTCACACCAGGCAAATGCTGGGGCTGTACCTTAATTAAGGCCACGGCCGCTTCCTTCCCACTCCTAGCCCTTTCCTGTCCCATCGTCGCCGTAAGACCTATCTGTGTCGATGCGACGTAAAACAACTAGCAAAAAAAAGCTGCTCGCACGTTTACTCTTTACTGTAACAATAAAGCTTATAGGCACGACGTTCGTTGTGAGTATCCATAGGGTTTGCAACTACATGGGTGATATTTATTTATTTATTTATTTATTTATTTATTTATTTATTTATTTATTTATCGTGTCAGAAGCGGTAAACACCCTGTTATGTAGTGAGAAAATTATATATATACTTTTAAAACTTACATATACTGTACTGTGTAAGTAGTTACCGGGACAAAACCTCCTATGTGATATTATTTACTTTTCGAGATATACTGACGCGCAGTACACACATTATGAAGGGCGAGAATGCCCTGACAATATTCACACAATATTGCTCCTTAGATGACAGAACCTTACCGGCCAATGGTCTAAGCCAGGGCCTCTCAGGGTGCATGCGCGTGGTGCATGCACTGTGCACGGTGCAAGAGACGACTCCTCGATTTGGAGCAATAGCGCTTACTCTCTCTTTACTCACGCTTGTCTCGCTCGCTCCACCTGTCTCCCTCTGCCCCACTTGCGCCGTAGCGCTCCAAATCCAGGCTGACTTGAGCCGAGCAGAGGCGAGTTGAGCCGAGCTTAGCCGAGTAGCCCAGAGACGAAGCGTTGATCCGAGCCATGCCGAGCGGCAGCGATGCACAGTGCACGGAGCTCTTGCGCCTCTATCTGCACGCGTGAGATTTTGGGCGTTTGAGAGGCCCTGGTCTAAGCTAAGAAAAAACGTTTTGCTCCGGCACACATACATGTACTGTGTGGTCGCAGGATCAGACCGTAGAACACCAAAAGCTGGCGCTTCGAGGGAATTTGGTGTTGCCTTGAGCAGGACTTCAACTCTACAATGGTCTGGACGAGCACCAAATTACAAGAAGTGTGCTGTGGTCTGATCTTCTCCACATCATTAAAACAAATACTGGAATCTAAATAGAAGCCCCACTTCTTCAGGTTACACCTGCATCTCGAGACACCTAAACGCAGCCTGTTGATCGACCTCCAAGTCAACCAGTCTGCTGTTTGATCAGGACGGAAGTGTTCATTATATACCTTGAATTACCTCAGTAGATCATAAGATTCTTTTTATGATGTACAACGTTGGCAAGCTGGCTGATAGCCAAACATAGGATGTGCCTGAGTTGTCACTGACTTATTATTTTTTTACCTGGCAGCTATTTTTAGACTGAGGTAAATATTGTCATAACAAGGGAAATTAAGTCTCATAGAACGTTAAATGCGAGGAACATGCAATACTACGCAAGAAAGCAACCTATGGTGCTTCAGGCCTGATGAGCCTTGGCGTAAAAAGCGACCGCTGCTCACTCTGAAGTTTTGCAGTTTATGACGTGACATATGGTCAATACGAGGAATCCTCTAGGCCGTTACTCTTGCTACTCTAAGCCTAGGTCACCATCTCACCGTTAGAGAGCTTCTTAATTTTAATTAGGCTGAGTGCTATTCGAATCAACATACAGATGCAGGTAAAAATCCCTAATCTTTCCAGAAATCAATCTCGGGTCCTGGGGATGAGAGGCAAGCAATGCTAGTCCAAGACAATGACGCCGACTACAATACCGTGCGCTTATTCATTTCTCTTAACGACTCTATAGGCGCATTTTTACTCAAATAATTTTATCAAAGTTTTTACAAGGTGCAATGTGTTTGTTAATATAACTATCTGTACTGATCGGTAATGAATACAACAAATTCATTCTCCGTCCCCACTTCTTGATTGGGAGATAAAGGATAGGAGGAGCGCTGTAAATTCTGGATCAACCCTGCAATACGCCGAGCCATGATGTGTTGCTGGCTGCATTAAATCAGGAGGTTATGTGAACCGCGGTTCAATACAGCCAGTGAAGTTCAAGTTCGCTCTGTTGGCACTTAGGGTGTGATGCCATTCAGCTCTTGCCCTTCTGTTCGCCTTCATACAGACACTCGGATTATTAGTCTCGTGAGAAAAGGAGGACACCGACTGTATTCTTGCACGGAAGAGTGTATTTACCTAAACATGTTCACTGTACTGTATTTACCTAAACATGTTCACTGTACTTTGTGCATTTAAATTGGCCCTGAACATGCATAACAGTCTTTATAGTAGAAATCAATTGAAATAATATTTAATCTTCCCGGCAATTAATAGTCACTCAGTGAAAGCATAGACGTATGCGTCTCCTGAATGAAAATAATTTTTTTCTTAACCATAAAGCTTAAACAGGCATAACATGAAATGTGGTGATTTCAATACTGAATACAGGCAATATATATCACAGCTGCAAAAAATCATTCTTCTACAATCAATTTCAATTAGCCACCTACTCCCTTTAATAGGGCGATTATGTTTGCACATCACTTGTGATGTAACCTTATGCTGTGAGCTAGCGTGGGCTGGCTTCGGTTTACTGCTGTCTTGATGGCGTTCACCCGTCGGGTCAACATATGCAGAATAAGATAAATGGCGAACACTGAATGAAATGTATTTTCTGGTTCGCAGTGAGCTATCATGTAGTTCGGGATGAATCAGAAATTTTAGGCTCAAACGGACTCTTTGTGCGGTGACAGTTTCTCATTCCTAGGAAGGAATAAACTTCCCAGTAAAATATCAAGTTAGGAATCGATTTAAGGATCACGAGATCCCGCTCGGCGTAGCCCTCCACTAACATCTTGTTTTCTACGTAGGTGCTAGTATCACCGGTGGCTTTGAACGTGGCGAACAAATCTCTAGTGAAACTGACTCGCATAACCTTCATCTCCATGTAGAGGAAATGCATGGGCTTCACTCTGCGTTTCTCTCGTCTACAAATTTCACTCGTAGCCATAATATACGAAGTGTCGTGCTCGATCTTGAACGTACGCTGTTCATCGAGGTAGATAGTTCGGCATGTTTATTTTACGACAAACTGATAGGATTCTGTGCCATGTCCATGTGAGATTTAAATACTCTTCCTCCATCCACATTTTTTAGCGAGAAGCGACTAGTATAGAAATTCGTTGGGTTTGATATCCACTGTCCGGAGTCCTGAAGACGGTTTTCCGTGGTGTCCCAATTTCATATCAAGCAAATATTAGGGCTGTTCCTTAGTTAAGGCCACGGCCGATTCCTTCCCATTCCTAGGCATTTACTTTGCCATTTTCGCCATAAGACCTATTTGTCTCGATGCGACATAAGGGAGATTGTAAAAAATATAAAAGTAGTTATCGTCTGGAATCGGACTAAGAGTTTGCGTTCTGTATGAACGTATAAAGTATACGTAACTAATAGGTTCGTTCTTATAGCAACGTGTAGATGACGCTACTGACCTAGTATACATAGACGAACACTGGTTGCCATGGTAACAATGGTGTCAGGAAATTGATGACGCTAATTCCAGATAGAACCCAACCCAAAAGCATATCAATGTTACTGTAGATTACGGTTTATATGTAATTTAAATGACAGAAAGCACATATTAAATGACGAAACCGCATAAGTATGTTTTCAATATTTGCAACCATTTCACAAAACGGAAGAGCTATGGACAAATGGACACTTACCTACCGCAGTCCCGTCTTTTGTAGTTGAATGGAAGGTCAATAACCGCATGTGGTATGTCAACCAGCAAACTCCCACGCATGTTTTAAGAAGAAGTAAAACACGATATTCATCCTCCTTTAACACTAATCAGAGGAGAAATGGACGAGCTTTGAACTCTGGATAATTAGATTGTCAGTAAAATAAAGGGAGGGGACACAAAGGGCTTGAAAATGAAACCTTAACGAGGATCGAATACTATCAGGGTTGGAACAAGTGTTGACCGAAGGAAGTCAAATAGAAAAGGCTACAGTAAAGAACCTGGCACACAGAGCGAGTTGGCCAAGCAGTTCAGGTGGCGTAGGAGTGAGTTTGTATTCATTAAATACCGGATTTGAACCTAACTGTCGGCAGGCCTGAAAATTGTTTTCCGTTCTTTTCTCTTCTCGTACCAGTTTACTTTGCCAAATTCCAACCCTTACCTACTTTTGTCTCCGAAAAAGTTGATGTGATGGTATTAAGTTATACCATTGGAAGAATAAACCATATTGACACTAGAGCGACTGGAAATACGTTAAACTCTTGTCAGAGTCAAGGAGGTGATTTCATTTATCAGTCTGGCATGTTAACATAACATCACCCCGCTCTGCTGTCTGCTGTCTGCTGGCGGCTGCACATATCTCTGCTACCGTGGCTGAACGCGGTGAGTTCTCCGTACGACTAACATCGCGTCTACATTGCACAACATGATTTATTTTTATTATAATTTGGTTTTCGTCGCACTGACACACACAGGTCCCACGGTGAGGTTGGGGTGGGAAAGGGTTAGGAGTGGGAGAGAGCCGACCGTGGTTTCAATTAAGGTACAGCCGCAGCATTTGCCAGGTGTTAAAATTGGGAACCACGGTAAACCATCTTCAGGTCTGCCGATAGTGGGATTCGAACCCACTATCTCCCGATTGCAAGCTCACAGTTGCGCTTCGCAAAGCGTACGGTCAACTCGCACAGTAACATTATAAACCTGGCATTAACTTATTTCAGTTATGTTTATCAATCCGACAGGTCTGCATTTAGAGCAGTCGCTCAGGTGGTAGATCCGTACCATTTGTTTACTTATACTGTTCTAAATACCTTCGAAGATTTTGGAAAAATACCGAATATCTCTCTCGTTAAATTCAAACTCTTGATTCTCTTCATATAAAAGAATATTTCCCCCAATTTATCCTCCTAAATTCCAACTTAATTTTCATACTGTGATCTTTTCTACTTTTAAAAATGCCACTCTGACTTATTGGTCCAGAAATGTGATTCCACACCATGTCTCCACTGACAGCTTAGAACTTACCACTAAGTCGATTAGCTCGTCTCTTTACTCCTAAGTCTTCCCAGCCCAAAGTCCGGCAACATTTTCTTTACACTATTATTTTCTTGCAAATCACCCAGAACAAATCGTACTGCATTTCTTAGGATATGTTTTGGTTCTAGAATCAAGTAATCTTGGAGAGCGTCCCATATAGTTGACCCATTGCCTAGGGTCTTACAGAGGCGTATATGCCTTTGCCCTCTCTTTTACATCGTTACTGGAACCCCTCAATACCTTCATAACCATGTGAAGAGGTCTATAACTTTATTTACAATTAATTTTATGTGATTACGCCAATAAAGATCTTCCCTTATGATAACACCTTAGATAGATAGATAGATAGATAGATAGATAGATAGATAGATAGATAGATAATGTCTTTATTGGCGTAGTTAAGGCCATTAGGCACTTTCACCACATGAACACGATAATTAGAAGTGAGAAGATATTTCCTCCTGGTGAAACTAACAACCTGACTTTCCATCCCGTTTACCATCATAGCATTGCCCCCTCTCTATCTCACAACTTAGTCGAGGTTTGTTTCGCTGTCGCTTACAATAATGTAACTTCTTTATTATTAGGCCGCGGATTTTTGGGCAGTGATAGGTTAGAATGCACACTCGTGTTGCTGGTAGGAAGTGTCGTGTAGCCCGTCCTTCCGTGATGTAGCAAGAGTAACATAAATTTTAGGGGTTCTGATGAGCCGTTCCCCTACGTTTTATGCAAGGCTCATAGCATAATCGTTCTGCAGGTTAGAGTATACTCGTTACCCGTTTCAGTAAATCTGCATAAAATTCCTGGATCTATTTATTATTCATCCGCAGAAAATGGTGCGGTCTTCCAGTAAGAGACTGTTGATGTTTGATTTCTATCAGTCAATGAACATATCGTTGTAAATCTGGGAGTGTTTAGTACTGTATATTTCAATATAAGAAATGTTGTGTCTTACTCGCTTGAGTCAATACAAGTTTTAAAATGTTGCTGATTATTTTTCCTTCCCTGTGCTGTCCACCTTTAATTACGAGCGCAGCTGATGTTTGATGTGGATGAATAATTAATGAAGTCGCTCCACAAAGTTTTATAAACAAAGTCGTAAAGTGAAGGACTTAGTGGTGCAATTAATTTTGGAATTAGAAAGTGTTCTCACCACTGTATGAGAAGAAAGTTGGAGTAACTTTTGTGAAACAATCGTGTTTACTTTATACTTGAAGATCCCCTTCATTTTACTATATTTAACTCCTAAATTTTTAATCGACTACCCAGTGAGATGAGCTGTTTTACTGTCATTTCTCTTAGTCTTTGGTTAGTTGTTCTTTGTCCGACTACACAGATGAACATTTTAGGGTGTCCTAGGTCCTATTCCCGGCGGGTAAATTACTTTGTTTGTCTTAAATAACAGCGTTTAACACCATATAAACTCCTAGTATTTGAATAGTAAATTCCTCCTCATGTCTCTAGTATCAGGAAAGGTATTCAGTCGTACAACAGCGACGCGCCCAAGCCTGCAACAGCACATACCATCCACAACCGCACCTGAAAAAAGCAGTCGATAAATAAATGTAAATGTCTTGTCATTTCTTTTATTATTAGTTCGAAGATTACTGAACGTGACCGTGGAGGTAAAGAGAAGCAAAAAAGGAAAGCAGGGGGAGAATGTATAGGCTATCAGACTAGATATTTACTTCTGCTAAGACAAGAGTGTGAGGTGGGGTATTAAATTAGTTAGAAGCCCAGTTGTAAACGGATTTTGCATCGATTCCCCTATTCAACTCCAGGTAAGTGCAGTGATGCCAACTTTCCAACGCCGCGGGTTCATTCCTTCCGCACTTAGGCAGTAAAATCACATTTATACCTATACCCACACACAGCAAATGTACGAAGGGTATTAAAAGAAACCGAACGTTTGGTATAACATCTTTATCGCTTATTGTACAACATTTTAAGCACTGCTCCTCTCTAATAGTCACTTCTATTGGAAATAGACGGTTCCCTTCGCTTCTTTCATTTCTGTATAGCGTCCTGGAATGCACTTTCTGGGATGGCACTCAGGTCCCTTGTCATGTTGTCCTGAATCACCTTTATGGGTTGGTTTCAATATCCTCGCCACAAACCCATGTCTCATCGCCTGTTTTGATATTCATAAGGAAGTTTACATTGTTACTGGCAGTGGCAAGGAGTTCCTGGCTGATTCCAAACCGGGTCTGTCTTATCGCAAGTCAGCTAACGTGGCACCAATTTTGCACTTACACGGCGCTTTATGGTTTCTCACTCAAAATTTGATTGAAATGTCTTTCACACAAGCTCTTTCATTTTCACGTCGTTACTAATCCAAGAAAACAGCTTGTGGTCACTTCAGCGGCTGTAGCTCGCCAACTAACGATCAGAGCTAAACGACGCCAATGGCAGTTTGTAGAGTAAACCTGTCACTACATGCGCTCAGTAGCCGCAGTGCACTATTTCAAAAGTTCTGTTTCATTTTTGAACAGATATGGAGAGAAACAGCTACAGAACTGGCGAGACGAACATAACTTTCGACACTCCCCGCACTAAAAGTCATACGTTATAATAATAATAATAATAATAATAATAATAATAATAATAATAATAATAATAATAATAATAATAATAATAATAATAATAATAATAATTGTATTGTTCATCCCAATAACTACTTTTGACTGATTTCTGAGAAGTCGAGGTGCCGGAATTTTGTTTGGCAGGAGTTTATTTACGTGACAATAAATCTACCGACACGAGGATGACGTATTTGAGCACAACGTTACAGGTCCCAGAGGCTACATAAGTCAATAAATTGAGGGTTAAGTTTTTACTGGTCCAATTTGCCATTATTTTGGTAGAATACTCTGAAATAAGGGACATATAATCGTGCAATAAGTCGGTAGAACATCCTCTGGACATCAAGCACAAAGGGGTAAGTCAGGGCAAGGGAATTATATTTTTCCGACATGAACTGTAAAGCCAACTCTAGTGCAAAATATTGGAGCCCGAATTCATTCTGACTCTGTTTATCTCCGGCCATGGAAAGTTTAAACGATAAGTTGTACGCTTTAAAATTCATGTTGCAGACGAATATATAGTTTTTATTTTCTCACACAGTGGAACATTACTGCTCGAATGTGCCAAGCCTGGAAAGGAAAATTCGATCTTGATTGTCACCTAAAAGTAGTTACATAGAACTCTCAAGGCCATCATACCATCCCGTTAGAAAATTATGGTGGTACTAAGAGTTCTTTAAGTTCATTCATCACATGTTAACACTGATAGCACTGGTTTCATACACAACATAATAAACTTGCCTTTCATAAAAAGTTAACATTGGTGTTATACACAAAGAATAATGCTTATAATAAAAATATATTTTCAAACACACTTATCTATAGCATCAGTGGTATTTCTCTGCTTTTCTCCGTTTCTCGCTGTTATTGTATCAACTGAAACTCAGTCTCTTGAATGTCTTGCTTTTGCTTAAAGTGTTCATTCCAATAAAAGAACGCTGCTCGCAGTGGGTGTGCCAAGGGGGAGGGTGTTTACTGGGGTTTAGAACTCGGCCCCCATAGAAATTTTACAAATATAAAATAATCAGAAGCAGACAACAAGCTAAATTAACATTCAGAGACATGCTTGTAGAACCAACGGATCTGTAATTCACTTATATCACTTTCCTTATAGTAATTAATGCACTTACATCGTGTTTTACCATAATTTTATAACCACACTCCCCCAAACCCCACCTCGCCCATCGTCGGATCCTGGATTATGTCACTGGCTTCTCACGAAGCAACTAGCAAATTCATGAATTTCGGCAATTTCTTCTTCAGGGTATCCGTAAAGTTTGAGATGATGTTAAAACCCTCTTTCAGTTCTTTCCCATGGTAAAAAATTGAACTCTTTTTCCACCTGTACAACCGTGTTGCACTATCTTTTTATAGGCTCTATCAAAATGTCCCTAGATCTCTTCGAAATCCAATTTCCACCCCTTGTTGTAGGATGACCTGTTTTCTGTTCATAATCACTTCCTATGTCGAGGTTATTCTTCTTAACCCTAAAAGATATATAGCCAGGGAAGTCTTCAAGAAGATCATCACGGTCCTTGGTTTCGCGACTGTCCTCGCACTGTTCAACTAACTCTTTAATGGACACTTGCTCATCATCAACGCTGGCCTTAGACTGCATCACGATATCCGAGTTCGTCAGTAGCATATGATAAATTTTTTGCACGTAATGTTTCACAATCTTCTGGAGAATAGCTGGAACATATTATCACCTCGGAAGCATTGAGGCTGCGTCACAGCTGTCGGAAGATGTTAGTCATAAAATCTTCCGAACCCTCGAAGCTGAGAAAAATAGTTTTCAATAATGTCTTGATTACTTCTTGCTTCCACCGTTTATTTAGGTCAGTGGCTTTAAGGAATAAATGAAAGTGTATGTATTGTTCCTTTACGAGCCTGCTATTATTTTGCTGCCTGCAATGGCACAACAAATCATACTGAAAAGTAAACGTTGTTACTGCTTTTTACGTTTTATCGTATGAAATAAATACACCGGTCTCTTCTACACGACAGGAATGTTACTACCGCGTATTATTAGCTCCTAGCTTCTTCGTGCACAGTGACTCTTATTCGAACTACTTCTACCTCGCTCACGGCAGCTTCAGCGCGAATGGCATGCGTGATGTCACAGCTCCGCTTTGCTACTACGCATTTCTGTTGTGATCACTACCTTCTATTCTACGTACCTTGTTCTCACCATAGTTTGATTGGTGCGACTGTAAAATTGTACTGGGAGGTGGGAGTCAACCGGTGACAAAGCATTACAAAGCATTCCTGAACGTAGTATCGGGAATATGCCCTCTCTACTCGGACACGGAATAGACGGAGGTACAAATAATTTGGAATAAAAACCGGCAAATTACCTCGGAAATTCCATTGATGCAGGACTGAAAATATGCCGTGTCGCCATGTGGTGTCATAGGTCTTCTCTAAGTCAAAGGAAACACCAAATGCTGTTTGCGGAGAAAAGCGTCCTGGATAGAAATTTCCAGGTGTACAGAGTGGCCATTGGTCGAGCGAACGGCTCGAAAACCACATTGGTACTCGTAAAAAAGTACTCCCTTGTCCAGGCATCACACAAGCCGGTCATTTACCACCCTCTCAAATAGCTTACACAAACAGTTAAGAAGACAAATACAGTAGATCTGTAACTTCCTCACGTTTAGGATTTTTGTCAGGTTTGAGGACAGGAATTACCATCCCCTCTCACCAGTGTGACGGGAACTCACCCTCTACCCACATTTGGTTGAACACACGGAGAAGATATAAGAGACTATCCTCACTAAGGTGTTTTAACATCTATTTATGGATGTTGTCTGTTCCGAGAGACGTGTCTTTGCAAAGCGCCAAGGCGCTGCGGAATTTCCACTCTGTAAAGGGAACGTTAGAGTCTTCTAAAGCTTGAGTGGCAAAACTGAGATGATGACGTTCTGCCTCCAGCTTCAGAGCTAAAAAAAAAACACGATGATAATTCCCTGGACCGGGCATATCCGCGAAATGACTGGCTAGATGGTTAGCAACAGCGGGTGAACCGGTGACGATATTGCCTGCATTGGAAATTCCCTCTGCTGAAGATGATCCTTGTATACACGAAATACGTCAAAGTTAAGTCCACATTTGAGATGAAATGAAATGTCGTATGGCTTTTAGTGCCGGGATATCCCAAGACGGGTTCGGCTCGCCAGGTGCAGGTCTTTCTATTTGACTCCCGTAGGCGACCTGCGCGTCGTGATGAGGATGAAATGATGATGAAGACAACACATACACCCAGCCCCCGTGCCATTGGAATTAAGGTTAAAATCCCCGACCCCGTCAGGAATCGAACGCGGGATCCTCTGAACCGAAGGAAAGTACGCTGACCGTTCAGCCAACGAGTCGGACACATTTGAGATGACGGTGTGTGTGTGACGTCATAGACAACAGACATCTCTCCCATGAGCTTTCTTACTCTGTCTAATAAGAACTCACACCCAAGTGTGGAGATGTTTAAATATTACCAAGTTGGCCAGGATAGTCTGCCTACGAAACCGTTTATGAGCCCTACGTCGTTCTTTTATAGCTGCTTCAATTTTGTCGTTCCACCAAGGAATGACTTTTTGTCGAGGAGTCTCTGAAAAGGATGGAATGGAATACTCACCTGCAGCAAGTGTGATATAAGTTATAACGCCGTCTACGCTCAGGCTATTCACATCATAAAAGACATCTAATGACGTAAACTTTGCCCAATCAGCACGTTTAAGTATCCATCGGGGAAGAATATCGATGGATTCCTGTTTCGACAAAGTAAGAATAATAGGGAAAAAGTCACTGTCAACTGAAGCAGGAGGGCGAGCGCTCAGCTGCAAAGGCTAACGTCAATGCACGAATAAGTGCCGTGCGCGCGCTGAAATGCGTTGTTTCCCCTAAATTCAAAATACGTAAATCCAGCTCTCTTATAATCTTTCCAGCTCCCTTCCTTTGGGGCAAAGCATTGTAGAGACCCATGAAGGATGATGGACGTTAAAATGTCCAAATAACAGGAATGCTCGTGGAAACTGATCTCTATGATCGATTACATCCTTTATCTTAAGAGACTGGCCAGGGGCAAAATATACATCACACTTTGTTGCCATTTCCAGACAACGGAACTATTAGCGTAACCGACTCCAGCGGGGACTTTTAGTGGAATCCCTTCGCTGTAGGTATCAGAACGAACAAAAATACCAACGCCACCAGAATCCCGGTTGGCATAATGTCGTTCTGTGAAGTATCGTCTGAAATTTCTCATGATTTCTTTCCTGACTACAGACTGTACTCGCCGCGAACTGACTAATTATCTGGCGCAGCTCAGCAAGATGCCTGATATAACCGTTACAGTTGCACTGTAACAGAGCAGTGTGGACTAAAAAGGGAGAATGTTAGGTTATAAGCGGCGAGATGCTTTAAACCTAAACGCTAACATCAATATCATCGTCCGTAGATGTAGACGAAAGCTCGATGTCAATGCCGTCATCAACGGACGAGAGGATTGGCGCCCAGACCCTTGAAGTATTTTGGGGGCATGATTGATTCCTACGAGGGGAGCGCTCAGTTTTAGGTGCAGGCGTACCTGCTGGCGCTGATCCATACCCTCCAGGCGAAGGGCGTGATTTCCCTTTTGCAGGAGAAGTGTAGGAGCGCCTTGTAAGGATGTTCCTCTTCTCCGCCTTCTTTTCTTGTTTAGACGGGCTGGAAAATATTTTCCTAAACCTGACCGACGATACCGCCTCTGCCGGCTTGAGAACGGCTTTCGCCGACCTATTTGGGACGGAAGACCTATGCTTCCCACTTTCTACGCTGACTTAGACTTCTTAGTGGTCGAATGTTGGGTGGTCACCCTCCTTTGAGCTTGTACTCTTTGCTGCTTTGCTCAAAGGAGCAACAGAGGCTTGGGCGCAGCGATCATTACTGGTATGCAGGATGTAAACGACGAATCGGGCAGAGTCCGAGCTATCACGCTGTAGTGTAAGGTCTTTTCAGGTGCATTCGTAGAATTGAACTTACGGCGCAATTCCTGGTAGGAAGAACCATCCACTGTCTTCATCTCCGGGATCCTCTTCTCACCGAAATATACCGGACAGTTCCGATATCGAGGTGAATAAAGACCAGGACAGTTAATGCACATGAAAGAGGTTATGTACTCTTCCGTGCCACGAGCTCCTCTTCCACATTTACCACATACAGACATACACAACGAGATACCATATGTCCGAATCTCTGGCATTGATAGCAACGCATGGGAGGCGGGATGAATGGCCCCATATCGCAGCGATAGTTTATTACCTTGACCATTTCTGGTAACACTGACAATTTGAAGCAGACAATGAACGTATCATTAGCAACGTCTTCGCCGTTGACTTCGCAAGTAATGAGCCGGAAGTGTGTCACGGCACGGTGCTTTATGTCTTCCATTAATTAATCGTCACTGTTCAAAGTGTGATCGCGGTAAAAGATAAATCCACAAACCAGGTTAAAGGTGTTATGCTCCTTCATTTCGAAGGGAATATCGCCAACGTGGTCACACTTGAGCAACCGATCAGCTTGCACGGCAGTGCGCGTCCTTAGTAACAAATTATCGTTGCGCATTTTCTTCAGATCTTCAAGTTCGCCGTAGACACCTTCCATGAGCCTACTAAACAAAATAGACCTCACTAGCTTGAAGTCACTCCCGTCAGTTGTGGTAGCAACCAGAAACCTAGGGAAGTTGGATCCCATTCTTTCACGCTGCGTATGTTCCCAGGGGCTGGAACCCCTCGAGGAATCAAGAGTTAAATACTTTTGGTGGTGGACCATCTTGGGCATGCCGAAGGGCGTGCCCGAAATCATCCTCCCCGAATGCCACCCACTCCGACCATAGGCTTCTTTACGTGGTCGTAGAAGGTATTGCCCGGTGTCCGATGTTGGAAGATGCCCTCCTCCAATCCCCCGCAATAGCGTCTACCCCACATTGTGTACAGGCTAATATATATATATATAAAATAAGGGTTTTGTCTGTACATTGCTCAGAATTTAGAAAAGATGGTATTTCTGTATAAGTCGTGCCCACAGTAACAAGGAAATGCACTTTTTAGTTTTCCGTAATGTCTGTCTGTCTGTCTGTCTGTCTGTCTGTCTGTCTGTCTGTCTGTCTGTCTGTCTGTCTGTCTGTCTGTCTGTCTGTCTGTCTGTCTGTCTGTCTGTCTGTCTGTCTGTCTGTCTGTCTGTCTGTCTGTCTGTACACGCATCACGAGAGAACAGCTGAAGAGAATTTAATGAAAATAGGTATACAAAGTCGGGTAGTAAGTAGCTACAATCTAGGTCATAAAAATTTATTCACGCTGACTGAAATGGTAGTTTATGGGAAGGCCTAAAATTTAATTATCAAATATTTATGTTATTAGTGGTCATATCTAAATGAAAATCTGTATACATATTCAGCGAATAAGTCGCTATAACCTAGGCTATAAATAATTTTACTCACGCTGAGTGGAATGTTAGTTTAAGGGAAGGCCTGCAATGGAATTCTCAAATATTTATATTATTAGTGGTCCTATCTTAATGGAAATAGATATGCAAAGTCGGGGAATAAGTCGCTACAATCTAGGTCATAAATAATTTTATTCACGCTGAATGAAATGATAATTAATGGGTAGGCCTAAAATTTAATTCCCAAATAATTATGTTATTAGTGGTCGTATCGATAAATATTACATAACTATATTATATTTCCGATCATTTATTTATTTCTTATACATTGTTACAAAACCGGCTATGATCAGAGATATTCATGAATTTGGATTTTTGTCACTAAGTTCTTATCAGCGCCGAGTAACGAGAAAATGGATTTGATGAAAATCGGTATCTAAAGTCGGAGAGTAAGAAATTACAGTCTACGTTATAAATAATTTTACAAGACGCCCTAATATCACAGAGTGCTTTATCTTCTGTTGCCACTCATCTCCGATAGATAGGATTAATGCTGCGTACGGAGTATTTTTTTAATTGCCTTACTTCGCACCGTCGAGGTTAAGTCCTATGGCGACGACTGGATAGGAAAGGGCTATGAGTGCGAAGGAAGTGGCCTTGGCCTTAATTAAGGTACAACCCCAGCATTTGCCTGGTGTGAAAATGGCAATCCACTGAATAACATCTTCGGGGCTGCCGACAGCGCGGTTCGAATCCATTATCTCCCGGATGCAAGCTCACAGCTGTGCGCCCCTTACCACACGGCCAACTCGCCCAGTCGTACGAGTGTAACAGTTTGCCTGAATATAGACGGGAAGTAGGTAACTTTCTTCTTTAACATGCCATTCTTCTGTTTCATAAATTTTCCGATACTACTGGTACGTAACACACTGGTTCATCATAGCATTCGAGCTATTCAATCCCTACTCTGAGGTAATGAGAAGTGTGCATATTTAACAGAATAATGGCAGAGAAGTGTTCACCGCTGTCTGCGACCTGGTCAATCGAGCTCTGGAACTTTGGACTGTTAGATCGGCACCGGGGTACTGTTCGTTAAAAGTGAGAAAATGTGCAGTTTTTCATTTGATTTAGTATTTTATGTGATAATATTCCTTTTTAATCGCTACATTTCTACTCACATTTTTGTAATGACCTATGTTGACTTTAGTTAGGACAACCACAGTCAGTCTTTCTGAGAATCTCGTAGCGAAGAACGGGTACATCAGCTGGTAAATATATATAACAAATTAAAAAAAAACCAGTTCAAATAATGTATCCTCCTGGCATTGCGCTATGCGAAGAACTGTGCGGATATTATTGCGCGGGTACATGTTGCTCCCACCCAACTGGATTCTCGGGGTCACCATTGGTCTATCGAGCGTAATCACACTCAAAAGAGGCCCGTCTCCGAGCTGCACGGCACATCAAGAATTTTGAATCGATCAAGAGCTAACTTTCAAAAAATATAGAGGAGACTGACGGTCACATGAACCTTTTAGTCGCCTCTACGACAGGCAGGGATAACCTGTGGATGTATTCAACCCCTCCTATGCATATGTGGTCCAAAACACAGTGGATTTGCGTTCTTAGATCGCCCCTTTTAGTAGCGTTTTACGACAGGCAAGGGATACCGAGTTTGTATTCTTCATCTGCGTCTCCCACCCACAGGGGTGTCACCCCGTTTAGTTGCCCCTTACGATAGGCAGGGGATACCGTGTGTATATTCTTCATATACGGCCCCCACCCGCAGGTGGTGGTGAAGCGTGATTCCAAAGCTGGCCCCAGAGGGATTATTCTACGGTGCCGAGAATGATGTTGTTGATTGGCTTCAAAGCGGATGAAGAAATCCAACTCCGAAGAGGGGAATAGATACTCACGTTCAACATGCTTCAGAAGAATAGTTTTCAGTCCAAGATGATGCTGGTTACATACCTAGCGTTCACGAAGTACAGTAGCTGCTGTGGTAAGCGCATCAGAAAATGAAATCTCAGAGCCTGAAGATGAAAAATGAAATGTCGTATGGCTTTTAGTGCCGGGATATCCCAGGACGGGTTCCGCTCGCCAGGCGCATGTCTTTCTATTTGACACCCGTAGGTGACCTGCGCGTCGTGATGAGGATGAAATGATGATGAAGACAACACATACACCCAGTCCCCGTGCCATTGGAATTAACCAATTAAGGTTACAATCCCCGACCCGGCCGGGAATCGAACCCGGGACCCTCTGAACCGAAGGTCAGTACGCTGACCGTTCAGCCAACGAGTCGGACAGAGCCTGAAGATGACGACGTGTCAACTGAAGAACGGAACCGAAGTGTTGCTACTCTGGCAACCAGATCCCGACAGTGAGGCATCAGAGGAAGAAATGTATCGCATCAAATGCAAATATTTCCCAGTGTGTCCGGATAAAAAGAGAATTAAAATTGTTTACATCTCTTACAAATATAAGCTAGCAATATGTTTAGCGCACAGCAACAAAATTTGCAATGGCCGCGTCAGTAAAAAGAATTAGGGCATATTGACCCTTGCAGCATTATGTTTCTTTGTGTTTGATATCGTTTTGGATTTTATTGTCATTTAGATCATACATATGTGTGTTAAAATACATTACTTTAAGTTGAACAAACATGATAATTGTTATTTTTGCTAAAACAAAGAATAAAATCTCACAATTTCAGTAGTATTTGATTTTTGTACCATTATCAGTTTTAACAAAGTACATTTTTAGAATCTTGCTTTATTTTACATTAAGATGAATGTATTTACATTTTTATGTAAATCAATAAAAATAAAATAGTATTGTTTTAAAAAACTTTTTATTTTTTGGTCTCTGGGACCACACGAGGTTACTAGCGAGAGTATTTTTCACGGTTCAGTTAAGGGTTAAAACAGAAGTGAATCAAGGAAGGATATCCACAGACTGAGAAGAGATATTTCAAGAGGAATATTGCTGACTGTTTCGTGTGATTCGTTGTGTGATTGAGCTGGTATGGTTAGCAGGAGAGTGCCATTAAATTTGCACAATTTAAAAAAAACTCTTCCATCGTATAATAAAAAATATTACCATCGTAATTTCGTAACTTGTAATTTTGTCGTAAAAATCTATAGGGGAATAACATTTCGCTTTTATCCATGCCATTGTGTATGGCAATATTTGTTCTCTTCTTTTTAGTACTTTGTCCCTTTTATGCACGTTTCATTAATGTGTCTTATATTTGCTTTTATCATTATATTCGCTTTACTCGTATTTACTGTTGTGTACTTCTTTCCTACTTTTATTTTATATTATTTTGTCTGTTGTTATCTTTCTGTATTTACAATTGAATACATATATTCGTATACTATATACACGCAACTTCATTATAAACTATTCAGCGTTCAGTTTGCAGCTCCTGTTAATTTACTAAGTACTTCTACTATTTACAAATAGTTCTGTGGCTTCGCTCGCCTAGTTCCACACTCTTTACCACTGAAACATTCAAAACCGAGTTATCCGCTGTCGTCTGAATCTCCCTTAAAATCGCTTACATGTACCCGTGAATAATCTAAACGAAGACATCCTTTCCATAGCGTCTTCGTTCTGTGGTCTAAATCTTAACATAGTGGATCTTCCTACCATTACATGCAAATTGAAATGTCCTGGTTCTACTGTGGATAAAAATCTGTACTATACTCTTCACGTTTCAAATATATTGAAATGAATTTCTTTCCCTCTTCATTCCCTAAACCGCTTAAAATAGATTCTTCCAAGGAAACTTTTTTTTTTTTTTGCTAGTTGCTTTACGTCGCACCGACACAGATAGGTCTTCCCAAGGAAACTAAATTGACCTTTGGTGGAAGCACTTGTATTGCCTAAGACTCATTAATGTGACATAATGTGTCATCCTATGAATGCGACTACAAGGAGGACATAACTTATCTGTACGCTTCGAACACGTATCACCATAATTTACACACTCACCTTGGCCACGACATACTTACTGATCCCTAAGCATTCTTCATGAAATACTAAATTCTTCACAACCCACCTAGCTGGTAAATGCCTCCTATTACCTCTCCTTGTACCTTTACTGAAATACCCGAGCACGGAACACGACCTTTCTTGCACTGCCGACCCACAGAACTGCAATGTTCACTAACTCCTTCACAGTTTTCACATCTCGTGAATGTAACAAATTTCCCGAGATACTGGGGCCCTACGAAGTGAAAATGCTTTCAAAGCAGCTGTTCGGGAGTTCTTTTGTAACTGAATGACTCATTTCTAACCGTGATAATTAAAATATTCCTCTTTTGTAGGTAGGTCGTTGACCACTGTAAAATTTATAAATACAATCCTGAGTCAAATAGGTTTGTTTCTTCTTATTATACATGTAGTTTAATTAACTATAAGCAATTTAGATATTAATTACTTACTTATTAATTATTATAATTTCTGTTTTATACTGACGGAACAATTGGCTGTGTGGTTTGGGTCTCGTAGTTATCTGCTTGCTTTCGGGAGATAGTGGGTTCGAGCCCTACTGTCGGCATCCCTAAAGAAGGTTTTGCGTGGTTTTCCATATTAAAACCAGGCAAATCCTTGGGCTGTACCTTAACAAAGGCCACGTTCACTTCCTTCCCACTCCTAGCCCTTGCATATCCCATCGTCGCCATAAAACCTATCTATGTCGGTGCAACCTAAGGCAAATGGTAAAGAAAAAATGAAAAAGTAGTTTACACTGTATACAATCTTTTAAATATATTTAGCAGTTAAAGCACAATATACGTATCTTGTATGAACGGTATGCTATATATTCATGTATAATCATTACTAAAATAGTTTTGTTGATATTTTTTATACTTTTAATTGAGTTCGTATTAAATAATTTAATTATGAATTACTCAATACTTATACCTATTCATTAGTCTTTTACACTGTGCATAGCGGAATATTTTAAAATTACAGTACTTAGCAGATAATACAAAATACTAATTTATATTTATATATATATTATATTCTTTTTATAATTTCAGATAAAACTTTAATGTAGGTATGTACATAATTATATAGTCGTGATCAGCTTGCAGTAAATAGTGCATTAAAATGTTTAGATGTAAGGGAAGATCACCGGGCCTTATCAATCAATCAATCAATCAATCAATCAATCAATCAATCAATCAATCAATCAATCAATCAATCAATCAATCAATCAATCAATCAATCAATCAATCAATCAATCAATCAATCAATCAATCAATCAATCAATCAATCAATCAATCAATCAATCAATCAATCAATCAATCAATCAATCAATCAATCAATCAATCAATCAATCAATCAATCAATCAATCAATCAATCAATCAATCAATCAATCAATCAATCAATCAATCAATCAATCAATCAATCTTCCATGGTCGAATTCATTATTAGTCACCTCACATGACCCCACCCCCTAAGCCAATTTATGCGTATTCCTTCATCCATTGAGTTAATTTCTAACTCAGCCGTTATCTCCTCATCCCAAACATCATACTGTCATTGTTCCTTCCTATTTATACAAGCTATCATTCTCACTACTTTCATGTCTGTTTCTTCCAAGCTTATGGAAAAGATGCCATAAGTACATTCGCACACAAAAAATGCGTGTTAATAAAATGTTTGCGATTTCCGGAATCCCAAAATATTAATCCACACCAGATTCTAAAGAATATCAGAATTTCATTCTGGAAGAGATTGTTTGGGAAAGGGGACGCCTATTGGTATCCAAAGAAAAGTCGAAATAAGGAATTTTTTTGCAGGGCACTTTGTCTTGAATAAGATATGAAGGGCAGAGATTGGAAAATGTGGAATAAGAGTAGACAGCAATAGCAGTCGGAAGATTGGATTCATATCGGCAGAGGGGAGGAAGAATAGCAAAGAGAATATATGAGTTTTGCATGGAGGGTGATTTGCTGGATAGGGTATGAGTGTGGGTGGGGTAGTGACAGAAAATTGTGCTTCCAACGACAACATTGTTCCATTGTTGGAACTTCTCTTATCTGGGAAGAGATTCGGAGGAATTACTTGGTCTATTTTGTTGGATCGACATGAAAGTTTCCTCCTTAGTTGACCCGGCTTCAGCGCTCTGTACTCATCCTCACCTAATATACTTGGGGACTGAACAATTTTCTCTACATTTTTGACGTCACATTAACACATAGTGATGAGGGATATTTTAAAATGGAGAAGTTTGGCGCCGTGGTCTTAATTGAAGTAAGATACCATTAGCGTCGTGTGAAAACGAAGTCAAATCTAGTTGTAGTAAACCTAACGCAGTTGAATTCAACAATATTCTGAACGAAAGATTTCGGCTCCCGGATGAAACTATCTTTACATTGTTCTGGTTTGAGACCGACTTTGGTGTGCTGAAGTATAATCTACCAAGCGACCACTGTTCATCCCGCAAGCCTACAGATTACGAGGTGACGTGTGGGCAGTACGACGAATTCCCTCCGCCGTTATTTTTGCCTCTCTAGATCGCGGCCCCTACCTTATCGTCAGATAGCTACTCAATTGTAATCACGTAGGCTGAACGAGCCGTCAGATCCACGTAAAAGTCTGTGACCTGGCCGGGAAACGAAGTCGGGGCCACCGGAAAAGAGAAAGACACGCCACTCTTACACTGTGGGACCGGCCTACCAATGAAAAACCATTCAAATTAAGAAATTAAAGTTAAAATCCGTTACCCGGCCGTAAATCGAACTTGGGACCCGTTGGACCAAAGGCCAGCATACCAACCGTTTATCCATATACTCGCACTTCGTCTTCTTCTTCTTCTTCTTCTTCGTTTTCTTGTAAATCTTCATCTCGTAATAGTAATAGTAATAGTAATAGTAATAGTAATAGTAATAGTAATAGTAATAGTAATAGTAATAGTAATAGTAATAGTAATAGTAATAGTAATAGTAATAAATGTGCGAGCGTTAATGCGATGCTAGTCGGCTACCAAAGGAAATTAATGTGAAAACAAATTGAAGAACGAACAAAACTTTTAGCAGTGTATTTGAGCATTCGGTTCACAGCCGTAATTTTGTTGTGCGAAGAAGTAACCGGAAGCGCTGTGACGTACTGTGTTGTGCTGAGCTCACACTCTTTCTCATTCACTTTGAAAGGGACTTCCTTATTGCTTCTGCCGTTGAAAGGGAGGAACTTACAAGGATATGCACTTTCAGTAACGACATAACAATCCGACCAGTATTTAGACTTGTGTGTATGTTTGGTAGAGTTAATGAAAGTGCACGACTGTGATCGTGATAAAAGTGAAGAAGTTTCGTTCGTTGTTGTTGTTGTTGTTGTTGTTGTTGAATTTTTTGTCATATGTTTAATACAACTCAGAATAAGATGGGATGCTGGGATGTGGAGACGTATAAAAAACTTATTTGTACTCGTACATTTCCTCCCCTACACGTAAGAAAGCAAACAATCATGGATACGTATTTGGGCGTACAAGACGAGAGAACGAGTAAAGTCTTTGATTGTTTCGCACTCTTACGACATGCAGGGGTACGAATAATGCAGTATTTGACTCCACGTACGAGGGATATAAAGGTTTCCCATAAATCGAAACAAAAGTGAGTATATTTACAAAAGAATAGTAAGGCTCGTCAATTGTCAGGAAATGCAAGACATTCTAAGACCTCATTATTATTATTATTATTATTATTATTATTATTATTATTATTATTATTATTATTATACCGGGAGGTACAACTCAACCCCACACATTTAAAAGAAGCGCCTTAAGGAACACTACCTATGAAACAAACGTGAAATAACTAATGCATGAAGTTCGGACATTGACCAGAAGATGTCACCATTGAATTACTGAGTAATGCGCTCGTATTTTGTAGTTGCCTAAACTGACTGGATTTATTTGTTTTGTTTTGGTTTACGTCAAGAAGATTGAATTTTCTCCATATATGTCATTACAAAAACCTGAGGTACAGAAATTACTCTGGTACAAGGTAGAGGAATTAGTGATTTACAGTAGTTTTGTGTTTATAGGTTTTCACAACTAAACTAACTTTCATTCATTTCTATATTTCAAGGTGCAACACTTCATTCTCATTCCGCCAGCTTTTGAATCTGGCCAATCACAAATTTCCTGTAATTATTTCTCAGCCAATAATACGCTTCTTGTATCTTTTGAAGTTGCCAATAAAATTGAGAGGGTGTGTCCGGATTAGCCCAGAACATTCTCGACCCATCCATATAAACTGCGGCTTTTTCAAGCTACCTTGTCTTATTTACCGTCGTCTTACTGAGTGTGTTAAGGCAGGAGGCCGGGCGCCTCAGTCTTCGCCAGGCAGTTCACCAGCCCAGGTTTGGCCACCAGTTTCATATTTCTGTAGCTACCTCCACAGACTAACACGAGGGGAAGTTTCTAATTTCTAACAATGTGACCACCTGTTTTCCACAATGTAAACCTGTTTTCGGCTAATGTGAAATTACACAAAGACTTAAATTGTAAATCGGGGATAGAGAGTGCGTTACCCTCTCGAGTTACCCTTCATTTATCTTGAGGTGACTACGATTTCGTAACTGTTTCTCTTTTCTGTGAATCATTAAATTAACATTTCATTCTAGTCACCTCAGTAGCCTGGGATTAGCCTCTGCTTCATAGGGCCGCGAGCCCAATTAGGCTTTTATACTTAATTTTCTAGGAGCGCAAGTGCACGCCTCCATACATTTTGTGTTCGGGCCAGTAATTCAACCTGTTCTTCTTTCCACGAAGGCCCAGTAGTTTGGGTAATAGATACCCCTGTGTAAAAATTGTAAATTATAGGTTGGGCGAAGAGAGGCCAGAAATTGTAAGATTTTTGTGTAATGTTTCCTTGAGTAGGCTGTACGAAATCGGGAGCCAGTCTCCTTTCTTGAATTCGGAGAGATTGTTATCTCTTTCAGGTTTTTGTGTAATATTGAGTGGGGCCTTTGGAAGGCCGTATTTGTAATCTTTGGAGCAAAGTGCTCTTGAATTGGGAGATTTTCTCCTTATCCAAATAAACGCAAAATTTACGATGTTGTAAACTTGCAAATTTGGAGCTGGAAGCTCAGCACCTGCAACCTCGTCATTTCACTAAGTGAAAAGTTTGTTAAGTTTGTGATTTGAAAAGCAATATAAACTTTAATTAGAGTTTTAAGTTGATCTTTGATATAGTAGATAGACCCATTCAGCCCGCACCTTCTTTCACCTCTCTGCGATCCACAAAAACACGGTAACAATTATTATTATTATTATTATTATTATTACTATTATTATTATTATTATTATTATTATTATTATTATAAGTCATGGCGACTACTTTTTTCTCGCGAACAGGAGACAACACGGAAAATCTAAGATATGCATTTGGAAACGTACGGTATGTACTTGCATATGATGGCACTAGATGGTGTACGTAAACAACAGTGTGAGTCTAAGCATGCCCCCAAGTTCAGTGTGTGAGTGAGTGCGTCACAAAATGGAAGTAAACAAGCAGGAGCAACGATCGTATATTAAAATAGCAGTTCTCCGCAGAAGAAATGCACGCCAACGCCATGCAGAACTTCGGGAAGCATTAGGTGTGTATGCCATACCCTATAAAACAGTGGCGAGGTGGGTAGAAACGTTCAACGTCGCAACAGCATTTCGTAAGGAGGTGTCATACGTTAGCGATACACACGCAGCGAATGGTATTCAGCGCCTGCCCCATCGCGGGCAACACTCACTGGAAACCTTGGGTGATTATTTCCAAGGTCTGTAACCAGTGGAGACCTGTCCTTTGTACGTAGTCATGTGTATTTGCTGTCTATACCATAATAAAACAATGTTTTGCAATGGCCTGTGTTCTGTCACTTTCCTACGAGAAAGTACATGCATAAGTACATGCCCTATATTTCCAAATGCATATCTTAGATTTTCCGTGTTGTCTCCTGTTCGCGAGAAAAAAATACAGTAGAGTCTCGTTAATACGAACTAATTGGGACCGGAGTCTGTTCGGATTATAAAATTTTCGGATTAACCGGAAAATACTTTCTAATAATAATGTTATTGTTTTTACGTCCCGCTAACTAGATTTACGCTTTCCGGAGACGCCTAGGTGCCGGAATTTTCTCCCGCAGGAGTTCTTGTACGTGCCACTAAGTCTACGTACACGAGGCTGACGTATTTAAGCACTTTCAAATACCATCGGACTGAGCCAGGATCGAACCCGCCAAGTTGGGGTCAGAAGGACAGCGCCTCAACCGTCTGAGAAAAATAGTTTCTACAATACAGTACAGTACATACTGTAATTTGAAATGTCCACTCTTTATCAGTTACATTAATAAAATACTGTATAAAATTACAGTAGGGTAGTTAAGAACCCGTAGAGGAGAAAACGGCAATTAAAATGACATTAGCGAGTGGATGGAAGCTGACTGTCATCAATTACACACAGACCAAGAAATTGTACCTATGGTGAAAAAAGAATCTTGAGTGGATGAGGAACAGAGTGACGACGAAGAAGACCACAATGAACAACTAGTGTCACATTCAGACGCCGCGGCCACCTTAGAACTTTACGTACGCTACGTCGAGCAACACTCCACTGCTACGCCCACTGATGTGATGTTTATGAGACGGTGGTTTAACACTGCACCTTTGAGTAGGTTCCAAACACTACGGCAAAATAAACTAATAGATTTTTAAAGATAAACGACCAGTGATTGATGGCTTATGATGTGTAATTATGTTTACATTAAGTTATTCTAGTAAAATATGACTAAAAAATGCAAGTAAATCTCCATTCTATAATATGTTTCTTCATTTCAATAAGGAAAATTAAAAAATATTGAATATGTCAGTTCGGATTAACGGGGTTCAGATTAACGGGACTCTAGTGTAGTTGCCATGACTTATGACTCGACCCTCGTATTATTAGCCAGCTATGTGGTTTAGAGTTAGCGTCTCTGACTATTAAATGATGGCCCTGGGTTTGTTTCCGGACTGAGGATTTGAAGGCAGTTCACTTAATAATATATTTTGGAAAGCTCTTAGTTACAGAAAGGAAGCGCACAGTGAAAAGATGGCGCCACTGACCTAGTATACATACAAAAACACTGGTTGATATGGTTAGAAAGGTCTCGGAAAATTGATGATTATAATTCCAGATCGATTTTCAGACAAAAGAAAACACATCCATGTTATAAAGGAAAACGAATCTCCGATGTTAATGGAAGTGTATGGTCACCAGGGCATTCAAAACTGAATTAGCGTAATTAATCCGTGGTGTAAACTCGCTATTATAATTTTTCTTACTACTGACTGTATATTCTCCTGATGGGAGGATTCCACTCCAAAACTGACTTAACCACCAGCAGGGTTCTCTAGATATCCTATAACAATTGAGCTTTCTGGGATGTTTCCTTGAAATATGAGGTCATACCCGTCAGCAAACAAGGAACACATAGTCACATATTTCGCCACAAAGTTTCATTTCTGCGCTGTAGGGTGCATGTGATGGGACTCGCACCACCAGCTGCCTTCTTTATTACGTGTAATATTCTGGCACCCTTCTGAGATATCCGCGCACAATATTGTGTATGCGGAGGGAAGATACCGTCCAGTCTTTCTCCCCCATGTACACAAAATGAAGAAAAATTGGGCATTGAAGCTTGAATAAATAATGAATGCAAGTGAAGGGAAGCGTAGATATTTTCGAGGAAATACCGGGAACTGTCTTGTACGTTCAGGAAGTAATAATAATAATAATAATAATAATAATAATAATAATAATAATAATAATAATAATAATAATAATAATAATAATAGGAATAGGGGAAGTTATTGCATCCATAGAAGGGTTCCATAAAATTGCACCCAGTACAGGACTCCGGATGTCATGCCAGAAATCCCACTACAATGAAGGATCTCTTCCATACCTTCATGGGCAACCAATGCAAACCCAATATGACAAAATATCCCAAGTGTATAAATTCATATACCAAGGAGAAGTCATCCAACCTTCAGGACTGAATCGGGAAGCAAATAACGAAACGATTTCTATACTAAGATGAGCGTACAGACTCCCTTAGAAAACATATAATGAATAATACGCATCCTGAAATGCTAAATTAAGGCATTACAACACTGTAAACTAGCCTGAAGAACTAGATGATTGGTTAAAACAAAAGCAGGAAAGAAAAATCGTCAGGAATGTTTTAGACCAGTAAAGGGGAAATCTTTATGGTAATGAAATAGCATGTCGTATACCAACACTCAGAGAAAATCACAAACTCAGATAGGACGCTTGGAATTTTAGAGTCATATTCTCGGAATTAGTAATTAGACATTGACCAAATGAATTCCGAGCCTTGCCCTATCAATGAAAGTAAAAATAAATAGTTGGCTGATCGAAGGTAGGAAAGATCTTCCGGAAATAGGCATCACAAATGACATTGTTTTAGAGATCTAAGTTCAGAACATTAGTCCACAATCACCGCTTTCCAGATCATGCAAGCACTACCACCATCAAAACATGGTGAGAAGGTCACGAGAAAAGTCAGCGAGAATATGAAGAGATTTTGGAATCATGAGCTAAATAAGTTAAGTCTCGATCCTTAGTCGAGCATAACGAAATAATAATAATAATAATAATAATAATAATAATAATAATAATAATAATAATAATAATAATAATAATAATAATAATAATAATATATTTAACGAGGTCGCAAATTCCTTACATTTTCTCACAATTCGTGAGTTAAATACTCTTTTTCGATTTATCAGAACTGTTTTTCTGCCTGTGGGTGGAACAGGACGTGGGTTCGTTTTCGGGCCAGTTAAAGGATTTTATTTCTGGACTAGAACAGGTTTCACATGAAATGTGATTTTCTCAAGCTCTTAGTTATAGGAAGAATGCGCACAGTGAGAGAGTTTACCTTCCATATGGATACCGATAACCAATATTACGTCTACAAGTACAATTAATTCTGAAAATAATTTATCTGGGAGAAACATATACTATACAATACACTCATTCCCCTTTTGAGCTACTGAAAAGGTAGCTTAGGCACTTCGATTTACTTGGAGTTAGCACTGACTCTAAGATTCAAGCCTCTTCCTGACGCAAACGCTATGTGAAGAGATGTTCCTATGGCGGTTGTAACGTACTATGTTGCATATAAATTAACACGTGTGCTCTGGAACAGTTAGAAACGTATAATGAACTCGATACCATCTGAATGGAAAGAAAATGAGCATCGTTGTGCTCATATGAAATGAAGTTTTATGGAGCTGTGGATGGTGATTAGTACGTCGGATACGAGCAAATGTTTTGGTCTTGAACGACAGGGGTTAGCTATGCGTCAAACCTGATTTCACCCCCACTGTACATCATCATCATCATCATCATCATCATCATCATCATCATCATCATCACCATTATCATCACCATTATCATCATCACCATAACACAACACATCACAAGCAGTTGTCCCACTGAACACCAAAATTCATTTTTAGCTGCTCTACAGTGATGTAGGTGAGTTGTATTTATGCAAATATCGCTGATAAATTAGCTGACACATTTTCCGATTTCTCTAATGACAACAATTATGATCCCGAATATCTCCATACAGAGAAATCTAGTGAATCCATTGATCTACGGAAAGCCATCTCTGGCCCCAACTATAACCTAAACGATGCTTTTCAACTACAGGAAATAATTATTGAACTTGGAAAATGTGGCATATCTAGTCCCGGTCCTGATACGGTCCCTTATGAATTTCAAATACAGCTCCCACTAAATGCAATCAATTATCTTCTGGCCATTTTCAACCACATTTGGATTTCAAAGACTTTTCCTGATCAATGGCGCAATGCTATTGTAGTTACGAATCTCAGCAAAAAACTGGGGAGCACACTGCCAAGTCCTGATGAACACATTCCGAGCTTCAATCAGAGCCAAACTGGATTATGGCAGTGTAGTGTATTGTTCTGCCAGACCATCTACTCTCAAGATCCTTGATATCATCCAATCCTCAGCTCTTCAAATTGCCCTAGGGGCCGATCGCACCAGCCCCTTAGCTAGAATAGTGACTGTAGCCAACAAACCACCACTTGAAATCAGACGTAAACAGCTGAGTGCAGACGTAAACAGCTGAGTGTGACATACGCACTCAAGATAGCTGGCACAAGTAACCACTCTTTTCAAAGAGACAGAAAGGAAAATTAACTGGATCTCAACCTGAACCCTTTAACATCAGAATATAATATCTTCACAAAGAACTAAACCTCAGACTTCCACCCATTTTACTTCCACACAACTCCCCAGATGGCCCTCCATGGAAGGCTCATTTGCCTCCAATCAAATGGGAATTGAACAACAAGCTTAAATCTCAAACTTATACGGTGAAATACCAAGCGTTATTTCATTAAATTTGCAATAGATACTCATCATATAGTGAAATTTACACCGATGGATAAAAATTCAATAAGATTAATTGTTGTGCGGTGAAATATTAAGACTATGTTATGCTATACAGATTACTAGATCTTTTCACAGTTTTCTCAAGTGAACTGTATGCTCTTAAGCAGACCATGATTCATATTTCAAAATAAAGTTGCAATAACTCATTCATGATATTCTCTGACACCAAAAGTGCATTAACTTAAATACATAATCCAACAACAACACACGTCCTTGTTAAGGAAATTCAAATGCTCTACCACGAGATTAAGAATGGAGGAACAAATGTTACTTTTATGTGAATACCATCTCCCAAAGGAATACCAGGCAACGAATCGGTTGATTAAGCAACAAAGAAGGCTACTAGTCTCCAATCAACGACCCTCAAATTGCCACTCCACATTCTGATATCATCGCTTACATCAAAATCAAGCTATACGAGCAATGGAAAATGAACTGGCTTAAAACTTCCACTAGCAACCTCCAAAAAATTGAAGTGATATCTACGAGAACATATAGTCTCCAAAACCTCACCAGACATGAACAAGTATTAATCTACCGACTAAGAATAGGACACACCATGATCACCCACAACTACTGTATCTCCTAGAAAGGAAACAACCTACCATCTGCAGTAAATGTAACTGTTCTCTCACTATCAAGCATATCATCTGAGAATGTCAACTGTGTCACCAATGGTGCCAACATCGCAACATACCTAAGGAAATGGAAGTGACGCTGGGTCCACCAGCACTGAGTCATCAACTCATCTTCCTCAAGGGCAGTGGCTTGTGCTCCAAAATATAATTACATTATATTTATTTATATTTTCCTTATAATTACAATGTTATTGTTACTCTGTAATCATATGTAAGAGTCGCGGTAAGACCTTGAAGTTAAAGCGACTATAAACAACCCAAACAAAAAATGTCTGGGGACATCTTCCTTAATATGAAGCAAAACACAGTTTTATGTTCTTGAAAGCTACCAACCCCTTAGCATTCAATGAACTGCCTACTCGAGAACCAACACTTCTTTCTCTCTGTACACAATATTGCAGTGCAGTCTTCAAAGTGTCCTTACTGGTTGCTATGTGAAGTGCGCAGTGTTCAAATTAATTTCGAAGTTTTATGTAGTATTGTGATGATCGACAATCGCAGTATTTTATGGTTCCATAATTGAAGAATTCGTGAAATAAGTGCAGCTTTTTAAATTTCACGTAAAAATAATTTCGTATGTTTCGAGGATTGTTGCTTTAACCCTCAACTAGTATCATAAGACTGTGAGGCGGCTGCTCAACATTCCGGCGGCCATCCCCCCTCCTTCTGGCGTCGTATTTGCTTGTTTCTTTGTGTACTATTAAGCAGAAATGATGGTTCCTTGCAGTGCCACTCGCTGTTCACTCTGTTTGACTTGCAGTAGAAACGTGGTAAATCGCAACGCCGTACCGCAGACGCATGCTACCAGTTACGTGAATATAGTTTGTGAGTCGGCTTAACCAATATTTTGTGTTTTGTGATTATTATGGTTAAATATATTATTGTTATTACTGAAAATGCTTTCTAATTAATCTGAAAAATAAGGATCCTCGACCAAGTCCATCTCAACCACCAGAACAGGCTGATAATGTGGAAACAGAAAATGGTTGTTCTCAAAGAGTCTGAGAGCAAATCAACCGAACTTCGAAATTGATGTGCATCCAGATTACAGAGTACGAGGTGATGATGAAACGGATTGGGAACAGGAAACGGATGATAATGATGGACGTAAGGACATAGAAACAGGCGAAGAAGGTCAAACACAGATGAATTTAGGGTATCAAATTGCGAATTTATGCTTTCTGTTTTCCGATAATTTTGTTTCCTTGTCGCCTTTCAGATTCAGTTTTTTTTGTTATTTGCTTTACGTCGCACCGACACAGTTATGTCTTATGGCGACGATGGGTTAGGAAAGGCCTGGGAAGTGGAAAAAAGCGGCCGTGGCCTTAAGGTACAGCCCCGGCACTTGCCTGGTGTGAAAATGGGAAACAACGGAAAACCATCTTCAGGGCTGCCGACAGTGGGGCTCGAACCCACTATATCCCGATTACTGGATACTGGTCGCACATAAGCAACTGCAGCTATCGAGCTCGGTAATGCAAAGTTTTGTCTGTAGATTTTTCTTAAATAAGAAGATCATTTTCTCCGAGATTCATTTTTGTATTTTGGGATTTTTTCTTTGCCGATATGTAATGCATCCTCCTCGTTTCTTCTGTGACTCTTTTGAAAAGTGCTTGAACAATTAAGTTCAATAAACATTTTAATATGTAAGAAAGTATTGTATAATTTAATAGTACATTTCTATGGTCTGAGAGACACCACTTACACGCCACTAGTTACATTCATTTCTCATTTCTTTGCGCTATTCATGGATGTCTTTTCTACAACACATTTTAATTATTATTACTATGAACCCAGCTGTCGTGTACAGTCAAATTTATTTAGCGCCATCTAGGCTCCCTCTGCGACAATTTTGAAGCTCCATTTTACTTTGCAAGATGTCAAAGTGAACCAGATTCTTGTTGGTCGAACTATGGTTGAATTAGTTTAACTAATCTTTTTTAAATTGTCGCACAGGCGAGAGAGCCCAAACCACTTGCAGATTTAGCAACATCGCCTCGTTAAGCCTATTTGAATTCACCCGTGAAGCAGATGATAAAAGAATAAAGGCGCGAGATATCAACGTACTTTTTTTCAAATTACTGTATGACCAACCTACTGACGCTCAGATACTCGGTTTACGTTGATTCCGACCCCCCTGTATATTTTTAAAGTCTTATTTCATATTCTACTAGTTTGATTAATAAATAAGGAACATGCCTTACTTGTTACTTGTAAAATCGCCAATGTACCGTCGTAAATTTGCGAATGACTCCCCCCAATACAAACAAACATCCATCTCGGATTGGATCTGGACCGACGTAGATGGCTGTTGTATGAATACAATGGCGATGTTCGAACATATGCAATCCAGCTCCTGATACTACGACCGAACAATATGTGAAAACCTTGCTATCCCATATTTCTACTTGCTTGCCAACTAACTATTTAACCGAGTGAATTGTCCGAGCGGTTCGTGTCGCGTAGGTGTGAGCTTGCATTCGGGAGATTCCTACCGTCGGCCGCCTGTAAAGATGGTTTTCCATCGTTTCCCATTAAGGCTGTGCCTTAATTAATGCCACGGTCACCGCCTTCCCAGTCTTAGCTCTCTCCCATCCTACCGTTGCCGAAAACCTTCGATATGTTAGTGCGACGTTGAGCAAGTAGCAAAAGGAAAACCTGACTATCAAAGTTTCTTATTTCTTTCTATTATAATCAGGCAGCCAACTCCTCACACCCTCAATTTAGCTGAATGTGTATGTAAACCGTGTAAAATATGTTCTAATTGTCCAGACTTGTTGACAAGGAACATCTCAGCGGCACGTGAAAGGTATCATAATAACTCACCCAGTGTAGTTGATAAATACGAGCTGACAGGATATTTCATGGAAGTGCAATTATTCATAGTTGGGCAACGGATAACGGCAGCTATCAAAAACTCTCAAACTCTAACCTGAAGCTATTCTCAGTTTTATGGAGCTCTAAAACTTCTCTCTCGCTGCCTTTCACATTTAAAAATGAATACACGTGCTGTTTTCATCCCTCAAGAGGCCAGCTGCCTGTTTAAAGTGGATGAGGAAATGCAGATTACAACTTTCGGATTCCTACAGAATAAATGGGATATATTTGACGACGTTAAACACTTGTTTCGTTGAAGGTAATTTGTCAAGATTAATACGTATTTCTAATCTCTCAACTGAGTATAACTCTCAATGAATTTTTGAAATACTCAGAATGCTTTCAGTTAATTCACATGTGGGTTCATCCGTCACGGGGACTTTATAACAGATAGTGAAAATGTTGCATATCCAAGCAGTCTTGTGATGGAAAACTCAGCGCAAGTATCTACAGGCTGTTCGCAAACACGTGTAATGTTATGATGGGAGGGAGTGTTTATGGATAGTAGATCGAAAAACATGTACATATGTACATATGCGTTGGTTTACGGGGTAAGAGTATCCCAATTTTTACAGGATGTACCGGCAATAGCATTTTTAGTATCGACACAGATAGATTTTATGGCTACGGTGGAATAGGAAAAGGCCAGGAGTGAGAAGGAATCCCACAGTAAAAGATTGAAAGAAATAAGGGCACAAAGGAAGACAAATGCACGCCTCTATGTACTTTGCGTAGTACTAATGGGCTTATTCGCATATATAACAATAATAATAATAAGCATTATCATTATTGAGGGACTCAATAGACTCAACAGACTCAAAAATATGAGGGAAATATTGAAGCTCAATTTATCAAAAGGAGCACTAACAATCCGTAGTAACAAGCTAGAGGTGGCGTCTCTCGCACAATACAAAGTTCGGAAACTATCATTCAGTTATCCCCCCAGAAATCCGGTACACCTCGGAGTATTTGATATTTAAATCCACATAGATAAGAGGAGTGATGCGTCGCCGAACTGCGCACTGCGTCATGATGTTGCTGAGTGCTTGAAGGTTAGAGAAAGCTTAAGTTGTGCTGTTCCGTATTGTTTATCATGGCTTGATTCTAGTGACCTTTCTAACTTTGTGACTAATATTCTGAATTAGGATACAGAGTGTAGTAATGAAGATCACATTTATCCTTTAAAGCTGCGTATACAAGGATAAAGGCCCCCTACCATTTATAAAAATTGACCTAAAGTGTGTTTTAAAATCAAAGATCGTTTTTTAATATCACATGTGTGTAACATCCATCTACGGTAGGATATTTTCGTACGGAAGTTTACATCTGTTTCAATTGTCAAAATGTTGTGATGTGAAATTATCTCATTATTATAACGAATTGAACGTCTTACATCCTTAGTAACACATAGAATACCTTTACTGTCACCATGCCTGCTTATGATTCTATCAGATTAAGATCTATTCACAATAAAAATACTCATTTTTAAATCTTATCTTGTCTAACTGTGATCATTCATTCAACAAGACGCCAGTTTTCCAATTACTTACACATCATATTAAACCAGAACCGGACATATTTAAAAAAAATATTCTGTTAGTGATATAGAACAACAAAAACCAAAAAACCATGGCACAACAGCCCCGAAGGGTCATGGCCTACCAAGTGACCATTGCTCGGCTCGAAGGCCTGCAGATCATAAGTGTCATATGGTCAGCACGACGAATCCTCTCGCCCGTTATTCCTGGTTTCCTAGAACGAGACCACCATATCACCGACAGATAGCTTCTCAATCGTAGTCACGTAGGCAAAGTAGACCTTGAACCAACCCTCAGACCCGGGTAAAAACCCCTGACCTTGATATACAGAACAATAACATTAGTTATAAACTATAAGCTGCATGTATATTTGACAAGATATCTAGGTGTTTTCAGGAAACCTATGTCACTATTGTTTAACCAATTCATGTTTCCTACGTAGGACTAATAGGAAATTATTGATGGGAAAACTGCATATCCAGGAGAGAATGATTCTAAGAAAGATACAATTCAAATTAGACGACGAATATTGCAGGCGCCCCAACTACGAGGTGTAAAATTACTGTAATGAAATCACGGACGTTGTCAGGAGGAGACGTCTAAACTTCCCGGGACATATCTCAAGGATACAGCCAACTAGACTGACCATCTGGCTTCTCACCTGCTGGAAGAGTTCGAAGATGAAGAAGCATGGATAAGAGAGTAATCAAAGATAAGCAGGAACTGGGGGGTTAGAGAAAGTGAAATGAAGAGGTAATTGAGACAAAAGAGGTTCAAAGACAAACTGCCGCACAATAATACAGACTCTCGTCGAAAGGAGAGTAAGAAACCGTAAACTTTTTTTTGTTTTTGCTATTTGCTTTACGTCGCACTGACACAGATATGTCTTACGGTGACGATGGGGTGGGAAAGGCCTAGAAAATGGAAGGAAGCGGCCGTGGCCTTAATTAAGATACAGCCCCGGCATTTGACTGGAGTGAAATGGGAAACCACGGAAAACCATCTTCAGGGCTGCCGACAGTGGGGCTCGAACCCACTATCTCCCGATTACTGGATACTGGCCGCACTTAAGCGACTGCAGCTATCGAGCTCGGTAAACCGTAAACCAGAAGATGAGCGACTAGTGTGCAAGGCACAGACTAAGTGGAGAAGTTTTATGTCGTGGACGTTAGTTGGCCCGTCCGAAAACATGAACTCTGATACTATGTGCAGAAATTTTGGATTGTCTCCATGTGGACTACCTGCACATTAATTTCTTGTTCTCTTTCACTCTGCCAGAAAATGATGTCATTTGTGTTATCTATTACTGAGTTTTGATTAGTGTTGTCGGTTTAACACCAAATGCGTCTTCAATGATCCTTTATTCAGACAACCTAAGAAAATGGGTGGCGAATAGACATTCAAAAATCCAACTCTCCCTGCCGACCTTGAACCCACGATCTTAGGATCCGTATAATAATAATAACTGTTCCGGGAATTCCGTGGTTTAAAGACGTGTAAGAAGCTGCTCGGGTGAATGGGTGGACAAGGAATTAACTAGAGCATAAATTAACACATTAATTTTGAAATTTTATTTCCTTTCCGTTTCTAATTTAAAATTTGAGAAATAGAAGATCTGAATAACAATAACAATCTTATGATGAGATCGTCATCTCCAACGATAATGAATTAAGTTCCAAAAATCAGATACGAAACTTGAGAAAATTACAAATGCTCATGTATACAGAAAAGAGCTGAATTGCTCTTGGCAGGTAACAAAGTTACAAGACCCATAATTGCTCCTCTCCTTCACACAACAGGGGAGTCTGCGCTCGAACTATATCATCGTCCAGCCTCCCAGAGGCATCACTTTTTAACATGCACTCCCAACCTATCGATTGCTCTTAATTTTAAAAAAATACAGAGGGGTAGCTCCAAAGTGGGCTTGTCTATTGCACAACAGTTTATAATTTTCTATCCCCGAATGAACTGCACACCTTACTCAATTCTACACATCATAGTAGATTTACAGGGACATTTTTTCCAAACAAAATGACCTTAATATAAAAAAGAAATGTTGTCTTTAATCGGCCATGAAAAAAATGAGAAGGAGGCGAAACAATTATACTCCTTCTAGAAATATTTAAAACCCTGAGTGGATATTGGCCCAAATGTACAGAGCCTAAGGCTATCCTACATCGGGGTGACTAAATGAGAAACATTAAATACCCAAGGAGTGTTAAACATTTCAGAGGTTTAGAAACTTTAGTCACCCTATACCAAATTGAATGGAAATCAACAGAGGGTAATCACCTTTTGTGCCCTTACGTTACATATTTTCTAGTAGGGAATAGAACAGAGTCTTCAGACCGGCCGAAAATTCTACATTTAAGCCACCAGATTTAGAAATTTACATAAAATAGAAGAGGTTGAAACCTTCCCTTCAAGCTATCTGCAAGACCTCTCACATGTTTACGGAAATTCAGCCTGATTCTGGATTTAGAATATTAAACTAGTAGTACTTCTCGTAATATTTTTTTCATGAAATTGCTTTTGTACTCGTGTTGTAGTTTCTCGATAGTTACGTTTTTAAATTTACTTTATTACCACTTGTAGTGTTAAGCTAGTAGTAAGTTCAACCTATAGTATTTTAAGTCGTAGTGTTATGTACTGTAAGTACGCAAGTTGTGTGAGAATTTCTATATAATGGCGCTGGATTTAGAAAGTTAAACTAGTAGTATTTCTTGCCATCTTTTCTCTCCATAGAATTGCTTGTTGTACCCTTGTTGTTGTTGTTGTTGTTGTTGTTGTTGTTGTTGAAGGGTTATTATGGTTTAACTACACTTTATTATCACTTATAATGTTAAGCTGGTAGTAATTTCAACCTATAGTATTGTATGCCTTGGTGTTAAGCACTGGAAATACTTAAGTTGTGTGTGAATTTTTATATGATGATGCTGTATTTAGTAGCATCTCTTGTAGTATTTTCTTTCCATGGAATTACTTTTTGTACTCTTGTTGTTTGTTTGTTTGTTTATTTGTTGTTGTTGGGTAATTGTGTTAACTTTACTTTCTTATTACACTACTGTAAGTGACCATTGCCACTGGGATATTTCCCACTTGCGATATATTTGATAATAATAATAACACTAATAATAATAATAATAATAGGACGCGTACAGTCATTACCTTGAGTTGCTAGCCCTTCCAGACGCCGCTCGCAGACCCTGCCCCCTTAGAACACGCCGTTCTCAATTAACTGGAGCAAGGAGAAATTCAACGCTCAGCTTTTATAGTATTTTTACGGGAAATTTCCAGAAGTCTTTACAGATAGGCCGAATTCCTGTACACACTCCTAATTTTAATTGGCTAACGAAAATATTTACAAATTTCTGATTGCTTTATAGGCATTCATGAAGGAACCAGCAAGTGTTGACAACTTTTGCACATTAACAAAACAAACTTAAAAATGTATGGTTTTTCACCTGTCACAATACAAATATATTAATAAATTAATTAGATTTTGACCCGCTATGGGGAGCAACAAAACCGATGAGAAGGATATCTAACGGTTAAAAACCCAAGTATGCAGGATAACATCAAGTCAGCATAGATTAAATAGATGGCCTTATATAAGGCACGCAGTTTACTGCACGGAGAATGTGTACACCCGGTAACAATTATTATTATTATTATCAAAATGTTCCTAGAAAAGCGAATCCCGGCACCTTTTATGTCACACCACACGGTGAACTACTTTCCTCTGTTATTAAAAGGAATTAACTTCTTCCTTCTCAGCCAAAGTGACTACAAACAGAAGTGGATGTTATTCTTCCACATTCCGGCCAGTTGGTCGACCTCACGACAAACCGGCGTTCACGCCACGCAGCTTACCCCAGGGAGGCAGGCAACCCGGCGCGCACATTTCACTGCTCCCCTCGCGCCCTCGGGGAAATCAGCGAGGTTTAAGGGGGAAGTCCAGCGCAGCCAACCTTGCGGAACTCGTACGCAGAGTCGAAGGGAGGATTCGGTTCAGCGACCGAATGTAATGAATCTCCTACAGCCGATCGGTCTTGAATGTTCTATATCTGTTTGACCCTGGAGATTTTCTGACCTCGGAAAGTAGGGAGCACGGCAGGAAGAATCCCTCTCTGTTATGCTCTCAACCACAAAAAGGCTATTAGCTTAATCTTTTGTGGGGAGCCTACACACTTCGTTCGTTAATCTTCTCTGTCATTCTCACATTCCCTCGCTAACGAGGAAAGTACACGTGTGGTGGGAAAGATTAAAACGCAAACTGAAAAAGTGTATATTACTCTTCGAGACCAATGTTCCAATATTTTGTCATTTTTATTCCATTTCTTGTAAAGTTCTGTTATATCGTTTTATTTTTTAAGGGAATGCGGTAGCGTGAACCTGATATTAGGGAAATCTTCACCGAAGCTGTTTTATTGACTCTGAAATGTTTATGATATAATGATGTTTCAGCATACCATGGTAGTTATATTGAATAAGACCCAATAGTCATATCTGAGTTACAAGCATTTAAACATCTGATATATATTTTTGAAACCCATATCTACCTTTCATACTAAATTGAATGTGTTATACAAATTGGGATCGATTTAAAGAAAATTACGTTAACGTAAGCACTACGCATAAAAAATTAAAATATTAAGTTAAAATTATTATGACCACCTGAAAAGTGCTACCAATTATTAAGTACAGTCTTATAAATATGCACATAAAGTTTAAGCAATCCAGTACCAGTGGTTGCAGGGAAAGGAGAAAATTTCACAAGTGACGTGACAAAGACCATACTTTTTTTTTTTTGCTATTTGGTTTACGTCGCACCGACACAGATAGGTCTTATGGCGACGATGTGATAGGAAAGGGCTAGGAAGTGGAAGGAAGCGGCCGTGGCCTTAATTACGGTACAGCCCCGGCATTTGCCTGGTGTGAAAATGGGAAACCACGGAAAACCATCTTCAGGGCTGCCGACAGTGGGGCTCGAACCCACTATCTCCCGATTACTGGATACTGGCCGCACTTAAGCGACTGCAGCTATCGAGCTCGGTAAGACCATACTTAGGTGTGAGTATACAGAGTTTCTACTGACTTGAAATATTTGCATAGAGTATTCTCACTAATGAATATATTCAAAGGAATATACCGACGAGTTATCCGTGCGGTTGGGGGTAAGCACGTGTGAGCTTGCACTCGGGAGATAGTGGGATCGAACCCCACTACCGACAACCCTGAAGATTTTTCAGTGGTTTCCTATTGTCACACCAGGAAAATGCTTGGGATGTACCTTAATTAAGGGCATGGCGCTTCCTTCCCATTCCGCGCTCTTTCGTTTCAAATCGTCGCCATATGGCCTATCTGTGTCCGTGCGAATTAAAGCCAGTTGTGAAAATATATACTCGTATATAGTAACACTATAATTTAACAATTGTTAGCACTATGAATGTTTACATTTTCTCTATTTACACCTGTCATAATGTGCGATAATGCATGACGCTATGGACTGAAAGAGGCGCGCACTCCATGGTTATTTTTATTGATGCAAGTCACATTATATGATCATTCAAGGAACATTTCCCTGCAAACAAAAGTAATGTTAAATTTGATGAACACAGACTATTTCAGTATTTTCCTTTACATTACAGGACTCAGGCTGAGAGCCTGAGGGAATTTGACAAACCAGATTAATAACCATGGCGCAAAAGACGTGATTGGGCTTGGCCTACCACGTGACCACTGCTGAACGTTAAAGCCTGCAAATTACAGCATGACGCATGGTCAGAGCGACGAATGTTCTAGGCTGTTATTCTTGGTTTTCTAAACCAGGGTCGCCGTCTCACCGTCAAATAGCTCCTCGAGTGTAAACACTTAACCTGGGTGGACTTCCGATCGGAGCAAATATCCTCCGACCTTCAGCTTGAATCGAACTGGGGCCCTCTGAGTGAGAGGCAGGTACTCTACCTCTAGACTCTGAGGCTGGCACAAAGTTTATTTACTAACAATTAAAACTTAAACAAGGTACTTGTAACTTGAAGCAGTACCTCTTCGTGCCATATATTTTGGCAGTTAGGGTAAGTGGTTGACGATGACGAGAAGAAACCAACACAACGTACTTGGTCGGAAGAACAGAAATAACAGCATTCGATCAGAATGGAGAACTATGGGGCAAGGAGGATACCTCAAACAATGTTGATTCCTCCTGGTCCTAAGTGACCCATTCGCGCTGAAGGAGAACAAGTGATCTCATAACTAGATGATTTTATCTTCTTATTTTCTTCTTCTTCTTATTTTTCCCACGCCTATTTTTCCGTAATCTGGCGAGATAGGTTGTGACTCTGAACTGGATCACTCATGTCGACTTGGTCGTGATTTACGGTGGCATGCCTTTGCTGACGAAAAACCTGTATGAAGAAATATATTCACTATCGCATGCCGAGCGAGATGGCTGTGCGGTTTGTGTCGTGTACCAGTGTGCTTGCATTCCGTAGATAGTGAGTTCGAACCCCATTGCCGGCAGCCCTGAAAATGGTTTTCCGCGGATTTCCAATTTAACACCAGGCAACTGCTGAGGCTTTACCTTAAATAAGGCTACGGCTGCTTAATTCCCATTCCTAGCCCTTTCCTATCACATATTCGCCATAATGCCTATCTGCATCGGTGCGAGGTAAAGCCAAATGTAATATATATATATGTCACCACTACAATTTAACAATCTAAACAAAAGAATATACCGAGTGAGCTAGCCGTGCGGTTAGGAGTACCTGAAGATGGTTTTCCGCGGTTTCCCATTTTCACACCAGGCAAAAACTGGGGCTGTACCACAATGAAGGCTACGGCCTTTCCATTCCCACTCCTAGACCTCTCCCGTCGTCGCCATAAGGCCTGTGTGTGTGGTTGCGACGGTAAAGCAAATTGAAAAAATGAAAACAATGGAAGGAGTCCGACGCTTCGAAAATAATGATATCAGCCAAAGAAAGACAAGGGCCATGAAGGGAGTGAAAATAACCTTTTATAGAAAATAATATCATTAACATGGATATGTTTTCTGACTGGCGTTCTAAGTGAAATAACCGTGGACAAGAAGAAAACAAAATATCCACGATTCTATGCTACTCTAAGGGAGGAACTTCAGTCAAATTTCAAACCATTTTTTGATATGTATAAATTGGTCTAGTTTGCAGTAAAAAGTAAAAATATTGAAAGGAAATACAGTGTTAGATTCCAAAATAAATGTAGGAAATAAGTGGTGAACAAGTTGATCACCATCCGTTTAAGACGATATTGAATTGGTCACAATCAGTCTGAATCAGCTGCGTGTTCATCTCTAATTGGATCAAAAAAGTATTTAATTCATATTGAGCCATTGATTTTAATATCTCACCAAACTTTCTGAGTTCCATGCTGGGAAAACAATGGTAAGAAATTTGAGTTTATATTAACTTCTGGGAATAATACACGATATCGAGAAAATCAGCATATAATTCCAATAGTTGAAATAGTTGAAATAGAATTATACCATATAATAAATTCTTAATAGGTCTTTAAATTTTTCATGATGTGTCACAAGCAAACATTCTGTTGGTAATGGCTTGTAGTACCAAAGATTCAAATGAACTTCTTATATTTTGATATAGGCCTACTAATAACTCCATTCAGTTATAAAGAAAACTACTGTTACGTACGCAAATATAGCGCACGTATGCATAACAGTATAACTCTCATCATTTCTCCAATTCACTTGCATACAAACACTATTAAACATCATCCAAAGGCTCAACGAAAACAAAACCACACAAAGATAACCTCTGCTGTGGATCGTAGTATTCGTGAAAATCACATTCGTAATAAACTGTGCTACTAACTGTATAATTCAGAAGTGTATGTATATATCACCACAATTAATCCTAGTATATCTTAAATAAGTCATATAAAGCATTTAATTCATTTTAAGTCATTGAATCTAAATCACAACATAACTTCTGCGTGCCATATATTTTGGAAATTTTGGTAAGTGGTTGCTCTATGAACCACTATCCTATAAGGGAATAATATTATTACCATCAAAATGGGTTTACCACTATCACCACACACTTGTGAATCATCGAAAGTAACTATCTTCCAACAACTCAAGACAAAATTAATTTTTTTTTTGCTAGTTGCTTTACGTCGCACCGACACAGATAGGTCTTATGGCGACGATGGGACAAGGAAGGGCTAGGAGTGGGAAGGAAGCGGCCGTGGCCTTAATGAAGGTACAGCCCCAGCATTTGCCTGGTGTGAAAATGGGAAACCACGGAAAACCATTTTCAGGGCTGCCGAGAGTGGGGTTCGAACCTACTATCTCCCGAATACTGGATACTGGCCGCACTTAAGCGACTGCAGCTATCGAGCTCGGTACACAAAATTAAAAATGACTATGTCACCGAATAGTGGTTCGAACACATAGAACCTCAGGCTGCAACGGGTGCATTCAAAAGGGTAGAGAAATCGTCCTTTCTGCTGTCACGGAGGGCACTATCTCTCACAAGTGCCCACAGAATTTTCTCACGCCATTCATGCAGTTACGTTAATATTAATTAGGGAAATGACTTTTAAGCACTAACACGTCAGAATGCACACGTATTTGAGCACGTCACAAGTATCATCTTGTCCACTCTACACTTATGTAGATGAGTTGCATACATTTTTATGGTTCTTATAGTCCACAACACCAAAATGTATACGAACTCACCGCAGAACCGTTGTGCGTGCTAGATGATACTTGCGACTTGAAGTATGTTTGCATTAGTGCCGCAACATCATTTCCCTAGTAATAAAATTGAAAACTAACTCTGATGCGTAGTACCAATGAGTAAGTACACCAAGCCAAGAATTATTTACATTTTGATATATAACATAAATATTCAATATAGACTTTTACGCCTTTCAGAGTTCAGTCTGAAAGTCTCTACGATTCTCTATTTGTAATCCGTTTCGTGGACTTGTTTTGTTCTATACCTCTTATAATGAAATCACTGGAAACTGAGTCTAACCATCGTCGTTTCGGTGTCCCCCTACTTCTGTTACCATCCACAGCATAATACAATATTCTCCTAGGTAACCTATCCTCCTCCATTCGCCTCACGTGACTTCACTACCGAAGCAGGTTTGTGCGTACAGCATTATCCTCGGAGTCATTCGTAACTTACCCTTTATCTCCTCATTCTGAGTAGCCTCCTGCCAGCGTTTCTACCTCTTTGTACCAGCAGTTCTTTTCACTACTTTCCTGTATGTTAGTTCTAAATTATGAATAAGATATCCTCAGTCCACCCAGTTTTCAGTCCTGTAAAGCGAATTTGGACTGAAAGCAGACCTGTGTAAAGTTTCGTCCCTAAGATGACTTCCTTCTTACAGAATACTGTTGATGGCAATTGTCAACTCACTGCATTAGCTTTACTGCAACTTTATTCAACCTTACTTACTATACTACCATCCTGGGAAAACACGCATCATAAATACTAGAAATTATCTACCTGTCCCAGCTTTATATTCCCAATCTGTCATTAACTCCTCTTGGATCTCTTATCTAATGACTTCAATTTAGACTTAGAAAGGCTAATTTTCTCACAATACTCATTGCACCAATTTTCAAGTTCCAAGATATTAGACTGCAGGCTTTCGACACAATCTGGCATTAAGACCAAGCCGTCGGCATAGGTTTGACTGCTGATTACATATACACCTAACTGAATCCCTCCCTGTCACTCAGTACCTCCCAGTAGATGATCAATGTAAACTATGAATAACAAAGGTAAAAGACTGCAGACATGTCTAGAGGTAACTCCTGTAAGTACCTTGAATCAGGAACTCCTTCTACCATCAATTCTCACTGCATCCCAACTGTCAATATAAATGTTTTTAACAATATACTGCAACCGTTAGGGCTTTAATCGTCGCACCTAAACTAAGTATGAACCAGCTCTGAGCACATCGGGCGACAAAATGAAACTGGCCCCAAAAATTGGGCAACAAAAATGAGGATTACATTAGGTATATCAGGGCAATATTACTTAATTTGATTTCACAAACAGATGTACAGATGGAACATTTCGATGAGAACCGCCAGAAGTCACTTACCAGGCTTGAAGTCTCATCCTCCCTACTTTCATAAGATCACCGGCTGAATTCGTAGAGCAATATGGGTAATGGAATGTCCGATAAAGAAATAAAATAGGCACTATCTAAAATAATGAAAGTAGGATTCTATAATATGAGAAGGATATGCTAATATTGCTAAATGAGAAGAATCTCCGTTCAAGTATATATTCTAAGCATATTTATTATACTGACATGAACCACACAAATAATGTTGTATCTCAACATATGAGTAAAAGAAACAATTAAACTGATACAATTATGTACATTATATGCCTTCTTTTCTTGAAATTGTCTTGGCATAATTAATTCTTGATGTACACCAATTCATTCGATCAACATACACTGATACATGATATTAAAAAAATGGATATTGAATTTATTTGTTAAACTCTCGTCACAAATGGATATTAAATATGGTTCCGGTACCGAGGATCGAACTCGAGCCTCCTGGGTAAGAACCAGATAGCCTTCATGTGTTAGTCATAAATGGATATTAAATAGTGTCCTTTGTCTACCGGTCATGATTTGGAGAAAAGAAAAGAAATTATAACAAAATATAAGCACATCTGATATACACACGAGATTGCATTGCCGAGTATCGAACATGTGATCCATTTGACCACGACAAATGTATATTTACATTGAACACTTACGATGAACATACACGCTGAACATATATGTGCGTATCCTGGGTTTACCTAACAAATTATCTATTTAAAGAATATCAGTCAAAGCTGGAATCAAACCCATCACCATATCACTTTGGGAAATAATAAAACACACAGAAACATATATATAAAAATATCAAATATATTTACACAACACATCTTGAAGATATGGCTTAACCAAGCCATAATATCTGGTTAAATCTTCGCTCCAACATCATTCGAACCAACAGGCTTCGGCTTCCAAGGTAAAAATTTTTGGACTCCAATCAGAGGCTAAATTAATGCTTAGCACGAGAAGGGATCTATCCTTCACAAAATCCGGAAATTATCCGTGTTACTTGCAACGTATAATTAGAATGGGATTGAGATTACTTTGGTAAACGAAAAGAGCTTGGCCCGTTAACATCGCTTTGCTAGAGACTGCAAAGTTTGCTCGGCCTACGGTCGACCAGCATATACCTGTCCATCACAATAACAGCTGTGACTAGTCCTGGATACCATAAATCGTCCGTCACTCTCCCTTTCATTTCTCTTACATATCATCTCGGCTCATTGTCAAGTATGCACTCACTTGAAAGCCATGATTTCTTATTATTCATCATTTGGCTATATATTCAGCCCAATTCAATATCTCACAACAGCTATAATTATTTATTCTTCCTTATCACTCCAACAACAAAACATGTTACAGCTTCGCCCTCTCATGTCTTGGCATCGTATCTCAATCCGTTCATTTAATTCACGGAGAAAACCCCATTATTTCAGGTTTATTTATTCTCACAATTTCATATATAATTATAAATTAATTACACCTCGGTTTGGATCAACTCCAATAGTAGTATAATGGGAGAGTTCTGGCGCCTCCTCCGCCGCACGCCTCCGCCCGCCTCCTCCTCCGCCGCCGCCGCCGCCGCCCGCGGGAAATTTGAATTTTGGCGGGAAATTTGAATTTTGGCGCGAGATTTGAATTTGTAAACAAAGCCACGTGCTTTTTGACAGCTGTCATCGACAACAACGCATCGCTAACCTCACTGCTGCCATCTTGACGGGCCTAAACCTCACTAGTGCCAACTTAACCTAACTAGCGCGAGGTAAACAAAGCCACGTGTTTTTTGACAGCCACGTGCTTTTTGACAGACAACAACGCATCGCTAACCTCAGTACTGCCATCTTGACGGGCCTAAACCTCAGTAGTGCCAACTTAACCTAACTAGCGCGAGGTAAACAAAGCCACGTGCTTTTTGACAGCCACGTGCTTTTTGACAAATTTGTAAACAAAGCCACGTGCTTTTTGACAGACAACAACGCATCGCTAACCTCAGTACTGCCATCTTGACGGGCCTAAACCTTAGTGATACCAACTTAACCTCACTAGCATGAGGTAAACAAAGCCACGTGTTTTTTGACAGCCACGTGCCTTTTTGACAGCTGTTATCCGCCATCTTTAATCCAGAGAGCACCGTGCTGCCCTCTTTATCGTAGTAGATGTAAATTCATCACCTGTCATCGGCAGTGCCGCCATCTTGACGGGTCTAAACCTTAGTGCTACCAACTTAACCTCACTAGCGCGAGATAAACAAATTCACGTGCAGCTGTCATCCACCATCTTTGAGCATCGTGCTGCCCTCTTTAGCTACTTACCTTTGAAATGTGGTACGTCACAGCTGTCATCCGCCATCTTGCATCCGAAACCTCAGTGCTGCACTCTATGTGGTGACGGCAAATTCCACGTTCTCTTGTTTAGAAACAAAGCCACGTGCAGCTGTCATCCGCCATCTTTAATCACCGTGCTGCCCTCTTTAGCTACTTACCTTTGACAGTTGTCATCCGCCATCTTGCATCGCAAACCTCAGTGCTGCGCTCTATGTAGTGGCGGCAAATTCTACGTGCTCTTGTTTGGAAACAAATTCACGTGCTATTTTTCTGACAGCTGTCATCCGCCATCTTTAATCCATAGAGCACCGTGCTGCCCTCTTTAGCTACTTACCTTTGAAATATGGTACGTCACAGCTGTCATCCGCCATCTTTAATCCAGAGAGAACAGTGCTGCAATCTATGTGGTGGCGGCAAATTCCACGTGCTTTACAAATCAACATGCTTTTTTGACAGCTGTCAACCGCCATTTTTAATCACCGTGCTGCCATCTATGTGGTGGCGGTAAATTCCACATGCTTTACAAACTTATATGCTTTTCTGACAGCTGTCATCCGCCATCTTTAATCTAGAGAGAACAGTGCTGCCCTCTATGTGGTGGCGGTAAATTCCACGTGCTCTTGTTTGGTAAACATAGCCACGTGCTTTTTTGACAGCTGTCATCCGCCATCTTTAATCAACAGAGCACCGTGCTGCGGGCAATTTCATCACCTATCACCCGCCTTTTTGACAGCCGTCATCCACCATCTTTAATCAACAGAGCACAGTGCTGCACTCTATGTGGTGGCGGCAATTTGAAAAAATCTATGTGCTCTTGTTGGGAAACAAAGCCACGTGCTTTTTTGACAGCTGTCATCCGCCATCTTTAACCAACAGAGCACTATGCTGCGGGCAATTTCGTCAGCTGTCATCCGCCATCTTTAATCCAGAGAGAACAGTGCTGCACTATATGTGGTGGCGGTAAATTCTATACGCTTTACAAACCTATGCGCTTTTCTGACAGCTGTCATCCGCCATCTTTGAGAACAGTGCCGCCCTCTATGTGGTGACAGCAAATTCCACGTGCTCTACAAAGCCATGTGCAGCTGTCATCCGCCACCTTTAATCACCGTGCTGCCGGGTGACGGCAAATTCCACGTGCTCTTGTTTTTAGAAACAAAGCCATGTGCTTTTTTGACAGCTGTCATCCGCCATCTTGCATCACAAACCTCGGTGCTACACTCTATGTGGTGGCGGCAAATTCTACGTGCTCTTGTTTGGAAACAAAGCTTTTAATCCAGAGAGAACAGTGCTGCCCCGGTGGCGAGAACAGTGCTGCAATCTTTAGTTTGAAATGTGGTGACAGCAAATTCTACGTGCTCTTGTTTGGAAACAAAGCCATGTGCTTTTTTTGACAGCTGTCATCCGCCATCTTTAATCAACAGAGCACCATGCTGCTATCATGCGGGTAATTTCGTCATCTTTAATCCGCAGAACACCGTGCTGCCCTCTTTATGGCTACTACCTTAAGCACGTAGTAGCGGGCAATTTGAAAAGTTCTGTTAGCTATCATCCGCCATCTTTGAGCACCGTGCTACCCTCTTTAGCTAGATACCTTTGAAATGTGGTGGTGAAAAATTTTACGCGCTCTTGTTTGGAAACAAACTCACGTGCTTTTTTGACAGCCATCATCCGCCATCTTTAAGCAACAGAGTACAGTGCTGCCCTCTTTGTTGTGGCGGTAAATTCCACGTGCTCTTGTTTGGAAGCAAAGCCATGTGCTTTTTGACAGGTGTCATCTGCCATCTTTAACCAACAGAGCACTATGCTGCTATCATGCAGGCAATTTCGTTAGCTGTCATCTGCCATCTTTTAATGAACAGAGCACCGTGCTGCCCTATGCGGGGCAATTTCGTCGGCTGTTATCCGCTCGCATACCCGCAGTGACACATGTTTAGACTTGAACACACACATACTACTGTTCAAAACTTATTACAACTTGAACTGCATACTAGTGTTCGATGTTGCAGAACACAGCATTGCGAGACTAGAATCAAGCACTGTTTAGAAAAACAAAAAATTCTCTTCTCAACATACTTACTGAGCTGCTCTTCCTGCTCAGTGAAGGTACATCTCTATCGAACGTGCATTGCAAAAGCAAGATTGTAAAACATAACAAGACTAGAATCGAACACTGCACTTGATGTTAACTTCAACATGTGATTAGAACATTAAATCAGGTTCAAACATAGCAGGACTAGAATCGAACTCTTCCTACTCTTTCAAGGTACACCTCTATCGAACATGCATTGCAAAAAACAAGATTGTAAAACATAACAAGACTAGAATCAAACACTGCACTCGATGTTGTTAACTTCAACATGTGATTAGAATATGAAATGAGATTAAAACATAGCAAGACTAGAATCGAACATTGCACTCGATGTTGTTAACCTTAACATGTAGTCAGAACATTAATTGATGTGCTCAAAACACTAGATAAGTGATCAAGACTAGAATCGAACACTGCACTCGATGTCGTTAACCTTAACATGTGATCAGAACATTAATTGATGTGTATAACTTCCTTTACCTTTACTTACTCTGTCAAGGTACATCTTTATCGAACATGCATCGCAAAGCGAGAGTGTGCAAGTTTAGACTTGAATACATACCACTGTTCAAAAAACATATATACACATACTATAGTGCGATGTTGTAGTACACTATATTACAAGACTAGAATCAAGCATAGTTTAGGAAAAAAAATCTCTTCTCAACATACTTACTGTGCTAGACGATAACATACTTACGAATTTAATCAACATCTTCTTTCTTGCTCTTATTCTTCTTCGAGAGGAAGGAGTAGGAGGAGAAGGTAATACCTAATCTAAAATAAAAGAATATGCCAATTCTACAGTATTTATTCACATCTTGTATGTACTAGTTTTATCATGAATGATTTTACTTGTAGTGATGTTTGCATACTTTTGCTTTCTCGATGTAATTCTTGTATGTACATGCTTTTACGCATCAGTAAAACTAATAACACAAGATTTGTTCTCTATGCCGTGATATATAATGAAAATAGAACGTTGATTTAGTTCTTCTATTTCTAAATCAGTTAGCACGCTAAATCTATTAGGTAAAAAAACTTGAAAGTCTTCGCAGACACATAAAATCCTTTCTCCAAATTTCGTTTTTAATCTTCGTAGTGAAATTACTTTAAATTGCTCATTTAGCGGTAGACTTGTTAACGGCTTGGTAGTTGGAGTTGAAATATGACCTAGCTGGTTAATCTTCTCCATTGTTTTTCTAAAAAGAATAAATATATAAATGTAGCGTTAGCACTTGCATCACACATAGTAATAATAGGATATAAAAGGGTAAGTGTGCTAGCCTAGAGTTACGATGTTCGGAAGAAAGCAAGTTTCAACCTATAGAGGTCAGACATGGCTGTGAGTTTGACATTATAAGATTAACCTCTTCTACAGCATGAAAGATTGAAGAGAATAACTATTTATCTATAGACTAAAGTTGCTATGTTCGGAAGAAAGCAAGTTTCAACCTATAGAGGTCAGACATGGCTGTGAGTTTGAAATTATAAGATTAACCTCTTCTACAGCATGGAAGATTGAAGAGAATAACTATTTATCTATAGACTAAAGTTGCTATGTTCGGAAGAAACCAAGTTTGAACCTGTACAGGTCAGACATTGCTGTGAGTTTGAAATTATAAGATTAACCTCATCTACAGCATGAAAGATTGAAAGAGAACAACTATTTATCAATAGACTAAAGTTGCTATGTTCGGAAGAAACCAAGTTTGAACCTGTACAGGTTAGACATTGCTGTGAGTTTGAAACTATAAGATTAACCTCTTCTACAGCATGAAAGATTGAAGAGAACAACTATTTATCATTAGACTAATGTTACGACGTTCAGGAGAAACCAAGTTTCAACCTATAGAGATTAGACATTGCTGTAAGATTGAAATTATAAGATTAACCTCTTCTATGGCATGCAGATTAAAGAAAATAACTATTTATCAATAGACTAAAGTTACGGTGTTCGGAAGAAACCAAGTTCCAACCTATAGAGGTTAGACATTGCTGTAAGTTTGAAATTATAAGATTAACCTCTTCTATGGCGTGAGGATTGAAGAGAATAACTATTTACCAATAGACTAAAGTTACGATGTTCAGAAGAAACCAAGTTTGAACCTGTACAGGTCAGACATTGCTGTGAGTTTGAAATTATAAGATTAACCTCATCTACAGCATGAAAGATTGAAAGAGAACAACTATTTATCAATAGACTAAAGTTGCTATGTTCGGAAGAAACCAAGTTTGAACCTGTACAGGTTAGACATTGCTGTGAGTTTGAAACTATAAGATTAACCTCTTCTACAGCATGAAAGATTGAAGAGAACAACTATTTATCATTAGACTAATGTTACGACGTTCAGGAGAAACCAAGTTTCAACCTATAGAGATTAGACATTGCTGTAAGATTGAAATTATAAGATTAACCTCTTCTATGGCATGAGGATTGAAGAGAATAACTATTTACCAATAGACTAAAGTTACGATGTTCGGAAGAAACCAAGTTTCAACCTGTACAGGTCAGACATTGCTGTAAGTTTGAAATTATAAGATTAACCTCTTCTATGGCATGAGGATTGAAGAGAATAACTATTTACCAATAGACTAAAGTTACGATGTTCAGAAGAAACCAAGTTTGAACCTGTACAGGTCAGACATTGCTGTGAGTTTGAAATTATAAGATTATCCTCTTCTATGGCATGCAGATTAAAGAAAATAACTATTTATCAATAGACTAAAGTTACGGTGTTCGGAAGAAACCAAGTTCCAACCTATAGAGGTTAGACATTGCTGTAAGTTTGAAATTATAAGATTAACCTCTTCTATGGCATGAGGATTGAAGAGAATAACTATTTACCAATAGACTAAAGTTACGATGTTCAGAAGAAACCAAGTTTGAACCTGTACAGGTTAGACATTGCTGTGAGTTTGAAATTATAAGATTATCCCCTTCTATGGCATGCAGATTAAAGAAAATAACTATTCTATCAATAGACTAAAGTTACGGTGTTCGGAAGAAACCAAGTTCTAACCTATAGAGGTTAGACATTGCTGTAAGTTTGAAATTATAAGATTAACCTCTTCTATGGCATGAGGATTGAAGAGAATAACTATTTACCAATAGACTAAACTTACGATGTTCAGAAGAAACCAAGTTTGAATCTGTACAGGTCAGACATTGCTGTGAGTTTGAAATTATAAGATTATCCCCTTCTATGGCATGCAGATTAAAGAAAATAACTATTCTATCAATAGACTAAAGTTACGGTGTTCGGAAGAAACCAAGTTCTAACCTATAGAGGTTAGACATTGCTGTAAGTTTGAAATTATAAGATTAACCTCTTCTATGGCATGAGGATTGAAGAGAATAACTATTTACCAATAGACTAAACTTACGATGTTCAGAAGAAACCAAGTTTGAATCTGTACAGGTCAGACATTGCTGTGAGTTTGAAATTATATAAGATTATCCTCTTCTATGGCATGCAGATTAAAGAAAATCCACGTCTATAGTATGAGGATTGAAGAGAACAACTATTTATCAATAGACTAAAGTTACGATGTTCGGAAGAAACCAAGTTTCAACCCGTTGAGGTCAGACATAGCTATGTGTGCGTGTTTGAAATTATACCACGTCTATAGCGTGAGGATTAAAGAGAACAACTATTTATCAATACTCTAAAGTTACGGAAGAAACCAAGTTTCAGCCCGTTGAGGGCAGACATAGCTATACCTCGTCTATAGTATGCAAGAACAACTATTTATCAATAGACTAAAGTTACGATGTTCGGAAGAAACCAAGTTTCAGCCCGTTGAGGGTAGACATAGCTATGTACACGTGTTTGAAATTATACCACGTCTATAGCGTGAGGATTAAAGAGAACAACTATTTATCAATACTCTAAAGTTACAGAAGAAACCAAGTTTCAGCCTGTTGAGGGCAGACATAGCTATGTGTGCGCGTGTTTGAAATTATACCACGTCTATAGCACGAGGATTAAAGAGAACAACTATTTATCAATAGACTAAAGTTATGATGTTTTAGAAGAAACCAAGTATCAACCCGTTGAGGTCAGACATAGCTATGTGTACGTGTTTGAAATTATACCACGTCTATAGCATGATGATTGAAGAGAACAACTATTTATCAATAGACTAAAGTTACGATGTTCAGAAGAAACCAGCTTTCAACCCGTTGAGGTCAGACATAGCTATACCTCGTCTATAGTATGCAAGAACAACTATTTATCAATAGACTAAAGTTACAATGTTTTAGAAGAAACCAATTTTCAGCCTGTTGAGGGCAGACATAGCTATGTGCGCGTGTTTGAAATTATACCACGTCTACAGTATGCGGGTTGAAGAGAACAACTATTTATCAATACTCTAAAGTTACGATGTTTTAGAAGAAACCAAGTTTCAGCCTGTTGAGGGCAGACATAGCTATGTGTGCGCGTGTATGAAATTATACCACGTCTATAGCACGAGGATTAAAGAGAACAACTATTTATCAATAGACTAAAGTTATGATGTTTTAGAAGAAACCAAGTATCAACCCGTTGAGGTCAGACATAGCTATGTGTACGTGTTTGAAATTATACCACGTCTATAGCGCGAGGATTAAGGAGAACAACTATTTATCAATAGACTAAAGTTATGATGTTTTAGAAGAAACCAAGTTTCAACCCGTTGAGGTCAGACATATCTATGTGTACGTGTTTGAAATTATACCACGTCTATAGTATGCGGGTTGAAGAGAACAACTATTTATCAATTGCTTAAAGTTATGATGTTTTAGAAGAAACCAAGTTTCAACCTGTTGAGGGCAGACATAGCTATGTACGTACCCCGCGTGAGGATTAAAGAGAACAACTATTTATCAATAGACTAAAGTTACGATGTTTTAGAAGAAACCAAGTTTCAACGAATAGAAGTCAGACATACCTTAAAATCTTCGCGCTGCAAACTGTTACTCGGATGTATAAAATGCGTGCGTTCAAGCCTGAAACTCGAATAATATTCTGGTCGTACCTAAAAAAAAAGAAGAAACATATATGAATGTAGTGTAGGATGCATCATCTAACCTAATTATCTTTACAACTCAAAGTTCGAAAACATACCTTTAAAAAAAATGCACGTGCTGCAGGCTGTTACTGGGATGAATAAAATTGTGTACTTTCGAACGGTACCTAAAAAAAGAACAAACATATATGAATGTAGATGTCTAGCGTAGAAGTTGCTTTGCAAATAAAAAAAGTAACTAACAGTTCTACCTTACCTTAAGATAAAGGCTGAAGAATAATATTCACAGCAGACGGGAGATGTGTGTGTACGTAATAAACGCATACAGAGAACTGTAAGCACTTCGCGCAGACTGCAGCGGCTAAATATTCTGCTTGTTACCAAGCGGATGTGAAAAAATCGCTGACAAACTGCGGGTACAGTCGGAACGAATGCAACAAGAGCTCCCACCTATAGTCCTGCAGGCTGACGTATTCGAACCTCCTGTTGATGCCGAGGTGTCAGAATTTAAGAGTTCGAGCCTTGGAAAGTTAGCGTGTGATCCTCGACTTCTCGAGGGTACATCCGCGGTATTCCTTACCTGTAGGTATTGAGCTAAAGCTAGATCATGTAATGACGATCGCGCAGGCCCCCTCGTCTAGCATTTACGGCTTCTAGTTCGAACCCGCTATCTTCCGAAGTAGCGAGAATGATTGAAGAGTGTTTGAGGGTGATTCATTCGTCGGATGGAGGCGTTAAGCTATGTGCAGGCTTCTTCTAGTCGGGGTACGCGATTCAAATCCTGGCAACTTATACCGTCGGGAAGGGCATCCGGCTAGATCATGCAATGACGATCGCGCAGGTCCCTCGCCTAACATTTACGGCTTCCAGTTCGAACCCGCTATCTTCCGAAGTAGCGAGAATGATTGAAGAGTGTTGAGGGTGATTCATTCGTCGGATGGAGGCGTTAAGCTATGTGCAGGCTTCTTCTAGTCGGGGTACGCGATTCAAATCCTGGCAACTTATACCGTCGGGAAGGGCATCTAGCTAGATCATGTTATGACGATCGCACAGGTCCCTCGCCTAACATTTACGGCTTCCAGTTCGAACCCGCTATCTTCCGAAGTAGCGAGAATGATTGATGAGTGTTTGAGGGTGATTCATTTGTCGGATGGAGGTGTTAAGCTGGCTTCTTCGGTAGGAGTAGGCTATGTCGGGATATCGATTTAAAATCCTAGTCAGGAGGGGCAACCGGTCGTATAAAACTATGGTGTGAGGACGTTAAACCTTGTGCAGACTCCCTCGAAAACGATTTTTTGAGTACAAGACTTGACGGTGATTCATTTGTCGGATGGAGGCAATAAGCCTTGTGCAGGCTTCTTTGGTAGGAGTAGGCTATGTGTCGGTACCGGGATATCTAGTTATAAAACCCGCTACAACAAATTTATCGCGTATACTGCGATTTAAAATCCTAGTCAGGAAGGGCAGCCGGTCGTAAAACTATGGTGTGAGGCGGGGTGTGCAAAAAAGCCAGCATTAAGTAAGGGCTCTTGATAGGAGGCGTTAAACCATGTGCAGGCTCCTTCACCAGGAGAAGCCTACATGCCGGTACCGTGCAGGTTCTTTCGATAGGAGTAGGCACTGTGTGTGTTTTAACCTCTCCGTACAATCATGATATTTTACGTTAGGAACTTACATAGGCTAAATGCTACACATTCCGTGGCAGAGCCAGGAATCGAACTCGGACCTCCGAGGGTAGCAGCTAACTACTACACCACAGAGGAGTACTATTTCAGAATATTTTACAACCTCAATTAGTACTGTGTTTTAAGAGCTTACATGGGACTCAGCTAAGAAGACGTTCGCGAGTTACAAGCACGCAGTGTCCTCGTTCAAGGTCGAGCCGGAAGATACGTGTACAATTTCAGCTAACACACGCATTCCACACAACTCGCTCAGAATGACTGTGCCGATGCTTCAAGGACTGTAGAACAAATCTATAGCCTACAGTATGCATGCCTCTCACCCGGTAGTCTCGGGTTCGATTCTCTTGGGAATAAAAATGTGTTTAAATCACATGAATTTGTTGAGTTATCCTTCCTGATGCAAAACTAGCAGTATCTAACCTCATACACTATAGTTTTCAACCGGTTGCCCCTTCCTGGCAACTCGGATTAAGAATCTGTTTTACAACGTCTAACACGGGGAATCGGGGATTTACAGCTGGATGCACTTCTTAGATTTTAAATCACGAACTATTGTTTTACGGCCGGATGCCCTTCCTGACGCAAAACTAAGATTTTTAAATCACAAGAATTTGTTTTAAGACTAGTCGCCCTTCCTGATGCAAAACTGGCAGTATCTAGCCCCTCACGTCATACACTATTGTTTCGACCGGTTGCCCTTCCTGACAACTCGGATTAAGAATCTGTTTTACAACTTCTAACACGAGAATCGGGGATTTACAGCTTAAAGATGGCAGATGACAGCTGTCAGAAAAGCATATAGGTTTGTAAAGCACGTAGAATTTGCCGCCACCACATAGAGTGTAGCACCGAGGTTTGTGATGCAAGATGGCGGATGACAGCTGTCAAAAAAGCACATGGCTTTGTTTCTAAAAACAAGAGCACGTGGAATTTGCCGTCACCCGGCAGCAGGGTGATTAAAGATGGCGGATGACAGCTGCACATGGCTTTGTAGAGCACGTGGAATTTGCCGTCACCACATAGAGGGCGGCACTGTTCTCAAAGATGGCGGATGACAGCTGTCAGAAAAGCGCATAGGTTTGTAAAGCGCATAGAATTTACCGCCACCACATAGAGTGCAGCACTGTTCTCTCTGGATTAAAGATGGCGGATGACAGCTGACGAAATTGCCCGCAGCATAGTGCTCTGTTGGTTAAAGATGGCGGATGACAGCTGTCAAAAAAGCACGTGGCTTTGTTTCCCAACAAGAGCACATAGATTTTTTCAAATTGCCGCCACCACATAGAGTGCAGCACTGTGCTCTGTTGATTAAAGATGGTGGATGACGGCTGTCAAAAAGGCGGGTGATAGGTGATGAAATTGCCCGCAGCACGGTGCTCTGTTGATTAAAGATGGCGGATGACAGCTGTCAAAAAAGCACGTGGCTATGTTTACCAAACAAGAGCACGTGGAATTTACCGCCACCACATAGAGGGCAGCACTGTTCTCTCTAGATTAAAGATGGCGGATGACAGCTGTCAGAAAAGCATATAAGTTTGTAAAGCATGTGGAATTTACCGCCACCACATAGATGGCAGCACGGTGATTAAAGATGGCGGTTGACAGCTGTCAAAAAAGCATGTTGATTTGTAAAGCACGTGGAATTTGCCGCCACCACATAGATTGCAGCACTGTTCTCTCTGGATTAAAGATGGCGGATGACAGCTGTGACGTACCATATTTCAAAGGTAAGTAGCTAAAGAGGGCAGCACGGTGCTCTATGGATTAAAGATGGCGGATGACAGCTGTCAGAAAAATAGCACGTGAATTTGTTTCCAAACAAGAGCACGTAGAATTTGCCGCCACTACATAGAGCGCAGCACTGAGGTTTGCGATGCAAGATGGCGGATGACAACTGTCAAAGGTAAGTAGCTAAAGAGGGCAGCACGGTGATTAAAGATGGCGGATGACAGCTGCACGTGGCTTTGTTTCTAAACAAGAGAACGTGGAATTTGCCGTCACCACATAGAGTGCAGCACTGAGGTTTCGGATGCAAGATGGCGGATGACAGCTGTGACGTACCACATTTCAAAGGTAAGTAGCTAAAGAGGGCAGCACGATGCTCAAAGATGGTGGATGACAGCTGCACGTGAATTTGTTTATCTCGCGCTAGTGAGGTTAAGTTGGTAGCACTAAGGTTTAGACCCGTCAAGATGGCGGCACTGCCGATGACAGGTGATGAATTTACATCTACTACGATAAAGAGGGCAGCACGGTGCTCTCTGGATTAAAGATGGCGGATAACAGCTGTCAAAAAGGCACGTGGCTGTCAAAAAACACGTGGCTTTGTTTACCTCATGCTAGTGAGGTTAAGTTGGTATCACTAAGGTTTAGGCCCGTCAAGATGGCAGTACTGAGGTTAGCGATGCGTTGTTGTCTGTCAAAAAGCACGTGGCTTTGTTTACAAATCTGTCAAAAAGCACGTGGCTGTCAAAAAGCACGTGGCTTTGTTTACCTCGCGCTAGTTAGGTTAAGTTGGCACTACTGAGGTTTAGGCCCGTCAAGATGGCAGTACTGAGGTTAGCGATGCGTTGTTGTCTGTCAAAAAGCACGTGGCTGTCAAAAAACACGTGGCTTTGTTTACCTCGCGCTAGTTAGGTTAAGTTGGCACTAGTGAGGTTTAGGCCCGTCAAGATGGCAGCAGTGAGGTTAGCGATGCGTTGTTGTCGATGACAGCTGTCAAAAAGCACGTGGCTTTGTTTACAAATTCAAATCTCGCGCCAAAATTCAAATTTCCCGCCAAAATTCAAATTTCCCGCGGGCGGCGGCGGCGGCGGCGGAGGAGGAGGCGGGCGGAGGCGTGCGGCGGAGGAGGCGCCAGAACTCTCCCATTATACTACTTCCAATGATTATCTAATATTATCCGGGATTACAAATACCCGAATCTCAAAGTATCATTTATATCCAAACTACTCTGAAGATCTTTACCAGACGAAGAAATATAAATCTAGCTAACTTGCCGTTCTTCCCAAAGATAGTTCATATAAGCTAAGAACTTTGAAGTCTATATAATAATTCATGCAAATGAATTTTTGTTAAATATCAATGATTATCTTAAAAATCACTTGATGATCCTAACTAATAATAATAAATCTTTCCCAGTCATACGCGCATGATGTTCCCTACATATTTAATATTTAATTATGACATTATAATATTTACAAATATTATTATTACTGGCATGCATCTCTCGTGTTTAGGGTATATTAAAGTATGTACTTAACACTTGGTGAGTAAGGCTTGCTGTCATCTAGGGTACATCTTAGATCTTTACACGAACGTGATGAATATTCTTGTTCCTAGTAGTCCTTGGTTCTTCTTCATACGACGATCCATGACTCGAACTGCTGTTTTCTCAGTTGAATTTCGGGACGATCCTTGTAAAGCTGATTGCAGGCACTCAGGCGCGACTCTTGTAGGTTCCGAGTCTTGGGTTCGACGACCACTCACGAACATACAGAAAAATGGAGAATGAGTTATCAAATACTGTTTTATGCACATTCAAAGGGGGGCCTACTCGTAACAAGATCCACTCTTAAGTTCAAACACATTAACGCAAGTAGTGATAAGTTGTAAAATCACTGTTCATTCCCTGACCGTCACACAGACTATCACAACGAATGTCCCTGGAGGATGCGAATATTAATTTTGTCAAGAACAGTTATTTAATTTTTGCTAAATGTCACTCGTTCTTAAATGCTCAGGAGCGGTGATAATTAGCCCATGCATATATTAATTAACTGTCTCACCACGCTAAATAACCTGAAGCGTTTGCCCTCCGTTGGTGATTACACCATAAGTCATAATTAACTATCTTCGACGATTGTGATGTTGAAATGCCAAATTAAGGCTTCTATTCGGCAATTATGTACATTAACTCGTACACACGGCTTATTCCGTAAATATATTAAATCACATTGATGTGTTTCTTCAATGGCACAACACTTGATACACTGATATCCAAGTCCGCTTCTGATATGTTGGGCTGCCACTACACAGACGACAATTAACCCCTCAGCGCCGACCTCTATACGTGGTATAGACCCTCTTTCCTTCCGTAGCCGCCGACCTCTATACGTGGTATAGACCCATACATGGTTTCACATTTACGGCTATAGCGCGAAGAGTTTTGGAGTTACTGATATGCAAATTGTTTTGTTTCCAAGAAGACATTTTCGGGTTTATTAGTGTTGTAAATAAGAATTGAAAAATCGTTATAATGTAGTTGTTTTTGCAAGGATAATTATTTGTCAAATAAGTCTGAGCACTAATCTCTTGCTTTTTTTAAAGTCTGTTTGCTTCATTCTTTCCCACAGAATAAAATAAAGAAATGATGATCTGAGAAGTTTGTCTTTTCATGTGATGTTCTTTGCTCTGTTTGTACATTGGGAATGCGGCTTATTTATTATATTTGTCTTTATTTCTCGGCTTGTAATATTTTCGTAACTATCCACGAGCGCTCTGTGTAGGCATCAGTTAGTACTGCTTCTGTCATACAATACGAGAACCAGTTGTTCATGGTATATATCTCGCTTGAAAGACGTTGTCTCGACCTTTTATCTGAAATATGTATCGAGTTGGTTTGTTTCGGCATAAATGTTATTCCCCTCATTCAGTTTCGTCCTGTTGCTTTCGGTCTCGCTGCAGCTTCATCAGTCCGTGTGACGCGCCGCGCTCAGCTGTGGTATGACTGACAGTAACGTGCTTGAAATATTGTATAACTCAGATGAAAGTTTAATCGGAAGTAGTAGTGACAGTATAAGCAGCAGTGATAATGAAATAGATGATGTAGCGGTGGTAAATGATGAGTGACGATGAGGAGGAAACAGTACTTTGAAATTTCGTGTAAGAGACTATAGATAATTATACAGGTCAAAGAGAACTTTTCAACGGTGAATTCTGATTGCTAAATTCTCTAATAATACTCACACAGGTCACAGAGACAAATATTGAGAAATTACCTTATCGGGTTCAGCTGGTGAAAGGTTTGTTTACAAAATACGCTCGGGAGGGAGAGGAACGAAATATTCAAGGCCGGCGCGCATCAGATAATACAGTTCCAAGGTTGCAGGAAATACATTTTATCAGGAAATTAGCACCCAAGAGTTGGAAATCCAAACCTCAGAGACATTGTATCCTGTGTTCAAAACACGGCGAAAAGAAGACGTCAGTGTACTGCTTCCAGGAGTGTGACTTGAGTCCCTGTCTCAAAGAGTGCTTCGAACTCTATCACACGGAACTAAATTACTAAGGAAATGTGAAACAATTATGTAATTATTTGCATATTCATAGTTCTGTCATAAGGAATTCCAAATTTCGTGAAAATCGGGCTACTCTTATACTTATAGTAACGCTTTAAGTGAATCGATGCATTTCAGTCGCGCGTAGTTGAAATCTCATCCGGCCGCGGAGTAGGAAGCTATTTAAATGGCTGCGACGCTGAGGGGTTAAGTAACGTGTTACCACTGCAGCTACACGGATGAGAATGAGATACAGTGTCTCGGTCCAGGCTATATTTATAACCTCCAGAAAAATGGTCAGGGGAGAAGTGAAATATGTCGCTGCTGAAAATATGGGTCCGGTAATCGGAGTATTTGAACGACGTGATAACAGTCGAATTAAAGCTTATGACCTCTACTTTCTACTGAACATATATGAAACCAAAGCGATCAGTAGGTTATTCATAATTTCCAAAGCGTCCTTTTGGAAAATCATGCGTCATGTTTCATCATGCAATATATCTCACTTTTTTTCCACATGTTGTCAGATTTCAGTAGTCGCCTTTGATCTGCGTACTACTGTATGATAGGCGTCATTACTGATCCATATTTAAAGTATTGTGTTTATATGCATTGACAGTCAGCATAAAATACACTGGTTCGAATAGAACCTGATTTATAAATTTAGAAAGATTATTTCATATAGAAATATTCTTCTTCTTCCTCTTTTTCGTAAATTATGGTGAAGTGGTACTAATGAATGCGGTGTTGAATTTATAGTGGGCATTTATTTTTCAACGGTTAACACACCTTAATTTGGCCCTGACTCAAAAACCTCCATCTCCGTGCGTAGCGTTATCATCCCTTCTCGCTCGCTCGGAAAGAGAGCGCGGTTTCAAGGTTAACAATACTGCGCTGTCTTCTTCTCGTCACAGCGTAGGGAAACTGCTCCCTCCGGACTGGCGCGTCGCGGATCATACCCCGGTTAAGCATACAGAATGCTAACTACTGCGTTATATGTCACAGGATGTTGCGGAAAACGGCATATATAATTAGCCAGACCTCCTAACATCTCCATGGCATAACGGTGAACGGTCACAATACCCTTAAATTATTTTGAGGCGTGTCAATGTGGGTTGGTTGGGAAGCCTACATGTCGAAAGCATATTATGTGCTCATTGTGTGTAACAGTCAACTCTGTGCACTTGTTATGAACAAATACAGTTTCAACATTATTTTTCACGTATACCGGCGTCATCAACAAGCTCAGCGTCAAATAGAAAACACACCACTTTCATTATACTTGCGAAACTGCCCACGAGGTTGTAGTTCATAAATTTTCCTTGTCTGATGTTTGGTGCTCTTTTAATATTAAACAGCGGGCTGAACCGAGTGGGGATGATCATCCTTCGTTGGACTGCATTCTTGGACTAACTCGTTCTGAAGTCCTATGGTCACGCGTGAAGATTTAGAGAGGCTGGATAATGTGCCACATGCAGGTGGGTGCGAGTATGGTCAACTGCAAACAAACCTCGAAGAAGACGTGGCATGGACAGCAGAGAATGGTATGCAGGTACATGGGGAAGAAACCACCTTGTAAGGTTCATCAAGAGGAAATATCCTCTCAGTCTTTATTGATGAGTTAGTGGAGTTTATGCACCTCATTATGACTATTGTACCTACCTTATATAAGGAAAATCTTCTTCGGAATTGTCGCATTAACGAGGTTACAATGTCTATACAATTATTAAATTAGTATTATTATTATTATTATTAGACTCCGGATTTCTAGGCAGTAATAGGATAGAATGCAAACTTATTGAAGCAGGTAACAAGTACAGTCCACCCTGCAGAACGGTTGGGCCATGAGTCTTGCATAAACATTACAGGTACGGCCCATCGGTACCCCCAGATTTTATGTTACTCTTGCTACATGATGGAAGAACGCGCTACACGAAACTTCCTACAAATTTCGGTTTTAATTATTATTTATGGATTAAAGCCGAGCTTTTGTCGAAGATTCATTGTCATTCATCCGATTAAAGCATATAATATTGTGCCCATTGCATTTCCTGGCATGTTATAAAATGGCGTCAAACTAGATGTCTATCCCACGCAAGACAGAATTACCTATATGAAATGACTTAATAGTTCACAGGAGGCCAAGATCGAGAAGCGAGAACATAATTTCGAAGGCTGTGAGTAAAGAACATTAAAAGGTCAGCGGATTGTTTAAAAAGAAACAAGATAATATTATTACACAACGAATTTGCTGAGATACTGGACGGCGACCGAAGTCATTAGCTGCGAACAAATAGAAAGAAATAAGCCAATTTGAAGTAAAAGATACAGAAATTACTTGTCTTGAGAGGAAGATACGGCGTAATATAATATATTCAGTGTATTAGAACAGAATTGCGGCGTAAAATATGATTTAAATAAAATAAGCAAAGCAACTGGTCAGACAAGGACCGTAACGTAACGTCGAAGGCTATTGAAATTAGAGATCGGCGGACAGAAAGTAATCAAGAATCTGATCAAGAAAACAGAATTAAGAGATTCAAGAGCATTAAAGGACGGAATTATTATCTGAATTCCATACAAACATTAAGACAGAAATAATACTGGAAATACACTGAACCCAGTATTAAATGTTTTGAGAATTGTCAGCTCAATAAGCAAGCATATAAAAGGAGCATTGACAAGATATTAGACTACTGGAAATACTGATATGAACTTTTATATATCGCGATTTATTTATGTTAAGCTTAGCTCATGAAAGATGATTATGAACATGGGTTGCTAAATTCGCACTGGACCGACCTGAAGATGAGTATGTCACCGGCCAACCAACCAACCTGATGAAGGATTGCACACCAGCTGATGCATGGTTTCCAGCCGGCCAAGGGCAACAGCTGTAGCTCAGTCAGCTTCAAAACCGACGTAAGCCAGACAATGACGAGCTAAGTTTACTAAATTATAGTTCTTAATGAAGTTAGGATGTAGTATCCTCATAAAATTGTTAGTTACTGTGGTGTACTTAATGCGAGTATATCGAGTGCAATTTCTGAATTAAGCCTTTCAAGGTTAAGTTGTGATAGAATCGATATATCTCGAAGAAGTGACCGTATATATATTGAGTGTATTATGGTAACTATGTAGATTATGATTATTTGCGGGAATGAGTGTAGATTTAACACAACAAAATGAAAGCATACGTAAGTGATGGATTTCTTAAATGGGTTAGGAATTTGAACATGTTTATTGGTCATCGTAATGATATGGTATGGAAAGGACATGTAGATAGTATGAACTATTCCTTATCGATGTTCGTCATGAAGAGGTATCGCAGTATACTAGATGCTAAATGTTATACTGAGAGATGAATTGTGAGCCAGTGAAGCGAATATAGATTCTATGAAGTTTAATAAGTCGTGGGAAAAGTTTTATATATATATTTATTTTGCTAGTTGCTTTACGTCGCACCGACACAGGTAGATCTTATGGCGACGATGGAATAGCAAAGGGCTAGGGGTGGAAAGGATGTGGCCGTGGCCTTAATTAAGATACAACCCCAGCATTTGCCTGGTGTGAAAATGGGAAACCACGGAAAACCATTTTCAGGGCTGCCGACAGTGGGGTTCGAATCTACTATCTCCAGAATACTAGATACTGGCCGCACTTAAGCGACTGCAGCTATCGAGCTCGGTATGTTTTATATGAGCAGAGGTTATGATAATTAGAAAGATGGTTAAGAAGTATTATTGAATGAATTGAGCGAAATGCAGAATATAATGGAGAAATGAGAATGTATTGAAGCGAATTGTTATGGAATTAGATGCAGAGGTGATGTAATGTTGGATGCTGAATGCGAATATTGAATTTATGGATCAGGTATACGAAGCAAGTGCATTGATAGATTTATCGTCGAGGGATATGGTAAGATAAGGTAGGGATGGCTAACCTAAACGCATAGGTCAAAGCAAATGATTCTTGCTACATCTAAAATAAGGTTGCGTTGTTAGGAAATACCCATATCAAATGTCATATAGAGGTAGTGCACGGATTAATGGATGATATGTATATGTTGCTGTGATGAATAGTATTGACATCTGAGATAATAATTGAGCTATCGTACTAAGTTGAAAGGAGTCACTTACGTTTCCAAGGCACATGAGACTTCATTTAGAGTTAAATGTAGAATAAGAGGTCAAAATTATAATTAATTAAGGATTAGCACAGTTAGAAATGTAATTTAGGTTTTTATTTTAGAAAGATTATGATGATTTTCAAGTGATTAAATATAGTACGACTAGGATGGTAGGTGCCAAGATTATAAGTGGCAGTAGGAATTAGTAAGCTTAGCACGTCATTCAATGGAGATAAATATTGATGAAGCAATGACAAATAAACAATTTAGAGTTCAAGACTTACGATTCAATTATGAGAATTATGTGTTATTTAAACAGTGATGTTGTTGATTTTAAAATTAATTATTATTTAAACATGTGATGAACTAAGGAAAATATCTAAATATCAAATAGTAGTTGAAGATAAGATGTTAGCTCATGTCAAGTTTGAGAATGAACAATTTTAATTAGCGCTGATGTAAATGAAATCGATGGATGATGTTAACTTTTATATTCTGATATATAGAACAGAGGTTTCAATTAATTACTTTCTATTTCCTCGGCGTTAAGTTAATAAACTTGTTGATTTAGATTTTACATGTGTGATTAATTAATTTATAGGCTGATGCTGTAGGATAGTTTAGTATTAAGTTGTGTTTTTGCGATCTTTGACATTAAACCGTTTACTAGAGTGCGAAAGGATAAAGAAGTTCATTTTCACTGAATAGCGAGTTGTTGCGGTTGTACTTCTCTTCTGAATTGACGTAAAACTGGACTATATGCAAGGAAATTTACCGTAGAGATAAAGGAGCAGTCGGAGAAATCTTATTTATATCGTTGCTGGACGCAGGAAGGGCGCAATATAATAATATATATTTACTGAATTATAATGATCAACGAAAACCAACGTTCATTAATGTGTACGGATCTCTTATCTTTACAAGTGTATTTGTTGCTTAGAGTAAAGATGTGGAGCAGAGGGCGTATAAGTCACTAGTAAGACCCCCATTTGAGAATGGTTACCTCACCTTCAACAGGGTTACATGATTCGAGAACTATAAAATGATGGAATGAAGCATGATTTCTTCCCGGTGATATCGATAAAAGAGTGCAGTTACGAAAATAATGTAAAATTTGCGCTGAGAAGACTTCGGAGTAAGGAGCTCGACTAATCTGAATGTTCCTAGCTGTCAGTGGAGGGATGGCGATAGTCATATTCATACACAGGTAAGCTTGAGTAGAGTATTTCAAAGTAGGAAGAATCAAAACATTGATATAAAGTTGGAATTCAAAAGGACAAACTGCGGCAAATATTCGTTTATGGGAAGAGTAATAATAATAATAATAATAATAATAATAATAATAATAATAATAATAATAATAATAATAATAATAATAATAATAATAATAATAATAATAATAATAATAATAATATTTGCTTTACGTCCCACTAACTAATTTGATTTTTGGAGATGCTAAAGTGCCGGAATTTAGTCCTGTGGTAGCTTCTTTATATGCTATTTAATCTACCGACACGAGACTGACGTATTTGAGCACCTTTAAGTACCATTGGACTGAGCCCGGATGGAAACTGCCTATTAAGGATTGGAATAATTTATCAACGGAGAGCTTTGATTCATTTCCAGCTACTTTTGAATCATTGAAGCAAATCAAAAGAAAAGCAGCTCGAATTGTTGTGGGTGATTTCTGACAAAAGAGTAGCGTTGCAAAAATGTTACAAAGTTTGTGCTGGGAAGACTTAGGAGAAAGGAGACGAGCTGCTCGACTAAGTCGTATGTTGCGGGCTGTCAATGGAGAGATGGCGTGGAATGACATCATTAGACGAATAAGTTTCAGTGGTGTCTTTAAAAGTAGGAAAGATCACAATACGAAGATAAATCTGAAATTTAAGAGGATAAATTTGGGCAAATATCTGTTTTTAGGAAGGGGAGTTAGGGATTGGAATAACTTACCAAGGGAGATGTTCAAAAAATTTCAGATTTTTTGCAATCATTTAAGAAAAGCCTAGGAAAACAACAGATAGGGTATCTGCCACCTGGGCGACTGCCCTAAATGCAGATCAGTATTGATAGATAGATAGATAGATAGATAGATAGATAGATAGATAGATAGATAGATAGATAGATAGATAGATAGATAGATAGATAGATAGATTTATTTATTTATTTATTTATTTATTTATTTATTTATTTATTTATTTATTTATTTATTTATTTATTTATTTATTTATTTATTTATTTATTTTTGACATTGGTTGAACGTCGCACTAACACATCGAAGTTTTTCGGCGACGGAAGATAAGCAAAATGCTAGGATTGGGAAGGTATCAGCTGTGGCGTTAATTAAATTAGAATCGCAGCATCTTTTCTGGAGTAAAAATAAGAAACCACGGAAAATATTGTCAGGGCTGAAGTCGGTAGAATTCGAACACAACACTTCCCGAATGCAAGCTAATATCTACGCGACATCGACCACACGGCCAACTCGCTCGGTTGAAATGATTTTAAAATTTACAATTTGCTGTATATCGCACCGATACATATAGGATTATAGCACCGAGCTTGGTAGCTGCAGTCGCTTAAGTGCGGCCAGTATCCAGTAATCGGGAGATAATGTGTTCGAGCCCCACTGTCGGCAGCCCTGAAGATGGTTTTCCGTGGTTTCCCATTTTCACACCAGGCAAATGCCGGGGATGTACCTTAATTAAGGCCACGGCCACTTCCTTCCAGTTCCTAGGCCTTTCCGATCATATCGTCGCCATAAGACATATCTGTGTCTGTGCGACGTAAAGCAAATAGAAAAAAAAGGATTATAGCTACTATGAGATGGTCTAGTAGTGGGAAGGAAGTGACCTCGGACTAAATAATGTACATACCTAGCATTTTCCCGGTGTGAATGTGGAAAACCACGGAAAACCATATTCATGGATGTCGGCAGTGGGTTAGAACCGACTATCTTCTGATTGCAATTTGACAGCTACGCGACTCAAACCAAGCAGCCACTTGCTCAGTAAATAACGGTTTTCATAACGTCCGTATAAGAGCTACAAATCTTATTTAATATAAAATATGTAGGGTAGACCTGGAATCATGAAGCGAGGATATCTACTTACATCTCCTCCGTTTAAGAACGTTACCCATGGAACCCTATGTCGTTCAGACGTTCCACAACACGGTACAAGTTTCTCGCGCAACACCGCAACTTGAACTTCCGAGACTAGGAGCAGAAAGCAGTCGTAATTGCCGCCTGTCCTGTCTCGCTCTATAGAGTGTAGGTGAATGGCTTCTATAACCACAAAGCACAGTAGAACCATTACAGCAAATTAACTTAGTCTCTGATGGAAATAGATGTCTTGAGAGAATCTCAGAAAAGAGCTCTCCAATCCACTGAATATTCAAATGGACTTACATGAGAGGGGCAGGTTTACGTACTATGTCGTGCGGGTATAGGAACTGACACTCGTGTGACGTCGTATGTCGTACGTGTTATCGTTCAGTAATAACAGAACTATTAATAATTATTTACGCAACAGCCAAGGTAAGTGATCATCTACGTTACGAGCGAGAGGTATTCCGGAATTTCAAAACGTATCAACTTATCACTAGACTTCGCGTCCGGATCCATGGCTAAATGTTTAGCGTGCTGGCCTTTGATTCAGAGGGTCCCGGGATTGATTCTCGGCCAGGCCAGGGATTTTAATCTTCCTTGGTTTATTCCGATGGCTCGGAGGCTGGGTGTGTGTGGCGCCTTCATCATTAGAATTCATCATAGGTAGGGTCCCATCCTCATACACCTGCAGGTCGCCTATACGGCGTCAACTCGAGAGACCTGCACCAGGCTTCTTAGGAGGTCACACGTCGTTATTATTATTGTTACTAGACTTCGGGTGTTTAGACACTAATAGGTTAGAACACGGTCTCTATGAGTGCATACACCTGTGCATTGCACGGCGCAAGATGCGTAAAACGACTTCGCTAGGTTGACCAGAGTGCAGACCCCCACTCCTCGATGGTGAGGAATAGCGCTGTCTCTTACCCTACGGCTCTCTCGCTCTCTCCGCTTGTCTCCCACTTCCTCACTTGCTCTGCAGCGCTTCTACCACCCGAACAGATTTGAGGCGAGCTTAGCCGACTTGTTCCGACACAAAATGCTGGTCCAAACCTAGCCGATTAGGACCGATGCACGGTGCACAGGACCCCTGCTCTTTGGTTTGCATGCGTGAGATTTTTGGCTTTTGAGAGGCCCTGCGTTAGAATGCAACTTAATTTGATTATTAGGAAGTATCATCTAGCCCGTTCTTCCGTTATGTAGCAAGAGTAACATAAATTCTAGGGATCCTGACGGCCGTACCCCTACGGATTATGCAAGACTCATACCACAACCTTTGCGACTATACTTCAATAGCTTGCATTCTAACTCACTACTGCCTGAAAATCCGGAGTCTACTTATCACTTTAGTGGCTGTTGCGTGCAATATTTTACTTCATACCATGGTGAATTTAGTTATTTAAAATTAAGTGAATTTAATTATAAATAATTTTGATACTGCGTGACGCAAATAGTCCGTATTTGAGCCACGAATAAACGTTTCCAGTTTTGCTTTTCCTGCCTTTCTACGAAATATATGAGAGGTATGTACACGAGGTTATGTTGTAATTCAACATAAATATCTTTTTTTGCTAGTGGTTTTACGTCGCACCGACATAGGTAGGTCTTATGGCGACGATGGGATAGGAAAGGCCTAGGAGTTGGAAGGAAGCAGCCGTGGCCATAAGTAAGGCACAGCCCCAGCATTTTCCTGGTGTGAAAATGGGAAACCGCCGGGCTGAGTGGCTCAGACGGTTAAGGCGCTGGCCTTCTGACCCCAACTTGGCAGGGTCGATCCTGGCTCAGTCCGGTGGTATTTGAAGGTGCTCAAATACGTCAGCCTCGTGTCGGTAGATTTACTGGCACGTAAAAGAACTCCTGCGGGACTAAATTCCGGCACCTCAGCGTCTCCAAAAACCGTAAAAGTGTAGTTAGTGGGACGTAAAACAAATAACATTATTATTATTAAAATGGGAAACCACGGAAAACCATCTTCAGGGCTGCCGACTGTGGGATTAGAACCCACTATCTCCCGGGTGCAAGCTCACAGCCGCTCGCCTTTAACCGCACGGCCAACCCGCCCGGTAACATAGGTATTACTGATATTTGAAGCAACGAACAGTCCACTATGCTACCAGAGTAGTAAACGTAATCCTCTGGTCTTGAAGGTAATACGAACTCCGGAGTCTCCTTATCACTTTAGTGGCTGTTGCGAACAATATTTTACTTCATACCATGGTGAAATGAATTATTTAAAATTAAGTGAATTTAATTATAAATAGTTTTGATACTGCGTGACCCAAATAGTCCGTATTTGAGCCACGAATAAACGTTTCCTTGTTTTGCTTTTCGTGTTAGAATGCAATACTGCAATACATATTGCGATATGTGCGACATTTGTCTATTGGAAATGTATTAACCTATACATTACGGTAGTTATTATTGTGATAGCGGTGGATTACTTGAGCTGATTTCTTTGCGGATGAGTACGGAACCACGGTGCTGCAACCAGCGGGAGAAACTATTCAACAAAGTTAAGTTTCGTGTTCCTTGATTCATGATCTCTCTTATTATCCGTGTTTTACATTACTCCGAACTGGCCACCCTACCACACGTAAACTCCGGCTCAGGAACACCTTTGCGGAGGTTCGGACCTGCCTTCGGGCAGAATAACCCTTACCTTACCTTACATTACTCCGAAATGGAGTTCAATTAATCAGAAGCAATTTCTAATAAAAAATGTCCGCAAAGTAATTACAGTACGGTAAAGTGGCATTTTCCGTACTCTTTTGAGTACGGGAAGAAGTCAATTACGTTGTAGTACGAAATAAAATATTAAACGGACGCGAAGTCTTAGTGGTTAACACAAAATGATGCTGTGGAGTGGTATCCTTCCTAATCAACTAGCAATTTTGGATGCATTTCTTAAATAATTCTTTGATTCCACAATTTTGGTCAGTTACAGGTTAGAATACACACTTATAAAAGCGAGTGGCAGGTATACTCTAGCCTGCAAAATGATTATGATATGTGTTTTGCATAAAAATTAGTGGAAATGTCCATCAGAATCCCTAGAATTGATGTTACTCCCGCTACAATTCGGAAGAACGAGCTCCTAGCTAGTATAGTCTAGACTGCACAACGGTTATGCTATGAGTTTTGCATAAACTTTATTGGAAATGCCCATTAAACCCATAGAATTTATGTTACTCTCGCTACAATTCGAAAGAATGAGTTAGTAGCTAGTATAGTCTAACCTGCACAACGGTTATGCTATGAGTTTTGCATAAACGTTAGTGGAATTGCCCATAAAACCCAAAGAATTTATGTTACTCTTTCTACAAATCGGAAGAATGAGCTAGTAGCTAGTATAGTCTAACCTACATAACGGTTATGCTATGAGTTTTGCGTAAACATTAGTGGAAATGCCCATCAAAACCCGTAGGATTTATGTTACTCTCGCTACAATTCGGAAGAAAGAGCTAGTAGCTAGTATAGTCTGGCCTGCACAACGGTTATGCTATGATTTTTGCATAATCATTAGTGGTAATACCCATCAGAACCCCTAGGTTTAATGCTACTCTCGCTACAATTCAGAAGAACGAGCTAGTAGCTAGTATAGTCTAGCCTGCACAACGCTTATGGTATGAGTTTTGCAGGAACATTAGTGGTTATGTCCAACAGAACCCCTAGAATTTATGTTACTCTAGCTACAATTCGGAAGAGCGGGCTAGTAGCTATTTATAGTCTAGCCTGCACAACGGTTATGCTATGAGTTTTGCATAAACATTAGTAGTAATACCCATCAGAACCCCTAGAATGTATGTTACTCTCGCTACAATTCGGAAGAACGAGCTAGTAGCTAGTATATCCTAGCCTGCACAACGGTTATGCTATGAGTTTACCATAAACATTAGTGGAAAAGCCCATCAGAACCCCTAGGATTTATGTTACTCTCGCTACAATTAGGAAGGACGAGCTTGCAGCTAATATAGTCTAGCCTGCACAACGGTTATGCTACGAGTTTAGCATAAACATTAGTGGTAATGCCCATCAAAAACCATAGAATTTATGTTAATCTTGCTTCATTACGGAAGAGCGAGCTAGTAACACTTCTTAATAACCAAATCAGTTTGCATTCTAACCTGTTACTGCCTAAAAATGCTGGGTGAAATGAGCACATAGTGGCTGTTAGTTTGAGAGTGTGTAGAAATTGTGTTGCGAATATTGAGGTGTCCGAATATCATGAACCACGTTCGCTAGTGCTTCAAACTGGGGGAAACATACCAAATGATGGAGACAGTCTTCAGTGATTCGTCGAGACCGGAGAAAGCGTTGCAGTTCAGCACGGACGTCAAAGTGTTGTTGTGTTTTATTTTACATCAACAGTATTGTTCAATATGAATTCATATCAGAGGGTCAAACGATGATCCACTGATACTTGAGAGAAAACTCAGGAGATCACTTCCTGACTTGTTGCAGAAAAGACACCATTGAGCTTGCATCGTGGGAACGCGCCAGCTTACGCATTGCTATTGCTTTCTGCATTTTGAAAAACACGAAAGTACTGCGCTTCCTCATCGACTGTATTCATCTAATAGACCCCACAGGCTGCGCTGGTATTCCCGAAACTGAATTTTTCCCAGGAAGTGCGATGATTCAGTCAATTAAAAGGATCAGTCTGGGCGGAACTGCGAGTGGGTACCAACTTACCCAACAGCAGTACTTCTGTAAGTGTGACCGGCATTAAAATCGATGTATTAATAAATGACGTGGTGCTTTGAAATCGATAAAAATAACCGAGCTGTAGGTAAGCTCTGTAAACTGTTATTAAAAGAAAAGAAAACCACGTTTACCTTTGCAAAATCAAATGGTCATAAATATGTTCCTCAGTCTTGCGCATCCATCAACATCTGCTAATTTCAGATGGCTACCAGCCATAAGACATAGCCCGCAAGTTTGCTAGGTAATATTGTCAGGCCACTCATCCATACCTTACATCACAGCTGCACCGTTGCTGGGTAACGTTGTGTGGCCATCCATCACATTACAGCCTGCACGGTTGCTAGGATTACACTTCTGTCGCGCAAACTCCCGTTACACAAATGTTCAGATGATCCATAGCCGTAAGACCTATTTATGTCAAATCGATTATTTTGTGAACATGCCTTGTATGTGCGTGACGAATAGGCTAGTAATATGCACGGTATTCGATGCACCTACTTTATAGTTGGTTTTACATGAAAATTGTTCATGACGAAATGTGTTTACAATACCATTTACAAACTTGTCTGTTCAAAACATTTTTCTGATAAAGTTAAAAATAAGATAAAAATGAGTGTTGGTCCTCCGAACGTCCCGGGAGAATTTAAAGAGAAATCATCCTATTCACGTTTACAGACTTCGTACATCAGTCCATAATCCGTTCTTATATTAATCTGATACGTGGGTTTTAGACCAGAAAGAAGTGATCAAATCAAGAGTAAAAAAATGTACGGATGGTCACCGAGAACCAGAAAGCAGTAGCCTACGTCACGACAAGTCGCTGACAGCCGCGTGCTCACCCACGACCCTCAGAATCTCAGGATCAACTTGAGGGATCAACAAGAATGCAATCGTCACGTGGTAAATGATTGTCACATTAACGATCTGTGCAACAGCCAGTACACATATACAATTATGCATCAATTTAGGTCACCTCACTCCAGTAATATTCAATGAACTCAGCAATATAGAGTAATATTAGAGAACATATGGAGATATTGGAAAGTGCTACTTTCAAGCACCGTAAAATCGATGGTGCTGCCGTCTAGCGGACATGGACTGTTAACAGTTCACTGCCTTGGTGGTTGGGAGGCCACTTACATGGGAGTGGTGGGACCATTTGAGAACGTCAGAAAATCAGTAACAGTAGCCATGTAGCCATGTACTTGTGCAGTGACTCATGAGGAGCGTTATGCATTGTAGCTGTGCACTGTAACTTGTTGAACTCATTACCAGAGATGGAATATCTATGTAAATACACATTGGTTTTATCATTAGCTACATTGAATATTTTGTCTTATATTTCTGAATTAGGCTAAGTGTGTAATCATGCACATGCTAAATGATTGCCACATTAACGATCGGTACAACAGCCAGTACGCATATAGAATTATACACGTCAGCTAAGGATAACATGATGGCAAATATAATATTGGCAATCATATGAATTTTAGTGAAAAATGGAAGGTTATATATAGGTACTCTAAGGCAGAAACTGGTTACAAGAAGGACATTTCAGTAATCATTAATGAAAAAGGAGAGTGTATAGGCGACGATCTACAGAAGGCAGAAGTATTCAGTCAGCAGTATGTAAAGATTGTTGGTCACAAAGATCATGTTCAGATAGAAAAATTGACTAATACTAACAAAGTGTTGAAATTTACGTATCATATCAATGACATTTACAATAAGATACAACAGTTATAAACTATGGGATATATATTATCATATCTGAAGGACTTACTTGATTATTGTTTGCATAAGGGAGATACAACTAATGAATGCAGAGTTGCTATAGTAGCCACTATGTATAAAGGAAAGGGTGATAGACATAAAGCTAAAAATTGAAGGCCAGTAAGTTTGACATGCATTGCATGTGAGCTTTGGGAAAACATTATTTCTAATTATATTAGATATGTTTGAAAAATTAATAACTGATTCGATAGTAGGCAGTTTGGTTTTAGGAAAGGTTATTGCACTGAAGCTCAACTTGTACGATTCCAGCAAGATATAGCACATATCTTGAATTCAGGATCTCAAATGGACTGTAACGCGATTCACTTGATAGGGTAGATCATGGGAAACTACTGGCAAACATGAGGGCTATTGAACTAGACAAAAGAGTGACTGAATAGGTGTTTATATTTCTAGAAAATAGAACTCAGAGAATTAGAATAGATGAAGCTTTTATCTGATCCTGTAATCATTGAGAGGGGAATTCCTCAAGCCCGTATTATATATTTATACGTAGGCAAGTCCATAAGCATCTGAAATTTTGCTCTAATAGCCTTCAAGTTGGCTCTATAACGTTGTGTGCTCACCAGCCGCTAGATGGTAGCGCTTCGCACGTCTGTGGTAGGTTACAGCGTTATCAGATAAGTACAGCTCGCGCTGTAGCGCCGTAAAGATGGCCGCGCCACTCTCTATTTGCACCAAGGAATAACAGCATTCCATAATCTGTTTTTAGTGGTCTGAGTGTGTACCAGGAGCATAAATTCATAGAAGACTTTCAGCACAATACGGGAACAGTGTTTTGCCATAGAGAAGTGTTTACCTGTGGATCGAACTCTTCAAAACGGGTCGTACGACCGTGAAGGATGGGGACAGATCCTGGCGTCCATCTGCAGCCGTAACTGATGCCAATATTGAACAAGTGCGTGATAGGATTCTGAATAACATACGAGACGAATAAGTTTGAGTGGTGTCTTTAAAAATTGGAAAGATCACAATATGAAGATAAAGCTGGAATTCAGGAGGAAAAATTGGAAAAAATGTTCGTTTATAGGAAGGGAAGTTAGGGATTGGATAAACCTACCAAGAGAGATGTTCAGTAAATTTCCAATTTCTTTGAAATCATTTAATGAAAGGCTAGGGAAAACAACAGATAGAGAATCTGCCACCTGGGAGACTGCCCTAAATGCAGATCAGTAGTGATTGATTGATTGATTGATTGATTGATTGATTGATTGATTGATTGATTGATTGATTGATTGATTGATTGATTGATTGATTGATTGATTGATTGATTGATTGATTGATTGATTGATTGATTGATTGATTGATTGATTGATTGATTGATTGATTGATCGATCGATTGATTGATTGATTGATTGATTGATTGATTGATTGATTGATTGATTGATTGATTGATTGATTGATTGATTGATTGATTGATGACGTGGCAAACTATATGCACATTAGCCATGGTTCTGCCGTTCTTCCTTGGTGCAAAGAGAGTATGGCGCGGCCATCTTTACGTCGCAATAGCACAAGCTGTACTGATCTGATAACGCTGAAACCTACCGCAGACGTAGACAACGGCGCCATCTGGCGGATGGTGAGCACACAACGCCATAGAACCAACCTAAAGACAATTAGGGTAAAATGGCAGATGCTTATTGATTTGCACTCGTATATATAAACGACATGAGTAAAGAACTGGAATCAGAGATAAGGATTTTTGCTGACTGTGTTATTCTCTATAGAGTAATAAGTAAGTTACAAGTTTGTGAGCAACTGCAAAAGGACCTCGACAATGAGATGGACAGGAGGCAATGTTATGACGAAGAACGTAGTTGAAAGTCAGGTTGTGAGTTTCACTAATAGGAAATGTCCTCGCAGTTTATTACTGCGTTTATTGAGTGAACGTTCCTTGTAGGGATCATTATAAGTACCTAGGTGTTAATATAACGAAAGAGATTTTCATTGGGGAAATCACATAAATGGGATTGTAAATAAAAGAGCACAGATGCCTGCAGATGATTATGAGGGTACTTAGAGGTTATAGGAAGGATGTAAATGAGATGGCATGTAAGTCTATGGTATGACCCCAAGTAGAGTATTGTTCCAGGGTTTGGGACCCTCGCCAGGATTAGGCCCTCGGTTAGGGCCGCGCAGCTGTGAGCCTGCATCCGGGATATAGTGGGTTCGAACTCCAGTGTAGGCAGTCCTGAAGACGGTTTCCCGTGGTTTCTCATTTTCACACCAGGAAAATGCTGGAGCTGTGTCTTAATTAAGGCCACGGACACTTCCTTCCCACTTCCAGACATTTCCTATCTCGTCGTTTCCATAAGGCCTATCAGTGTCTGTGCGACGTAAAGCAAATTGTAAAAAAATGATATTAAATGTGGGAAAGAGCACAATATGAAGATGGAATTCAGACTGGGGTAAATATTCGTTTATATGTTGGGGAGTAAGAGATTGGAATAATTCACCAAGTGAGATGTACAACAAATTCCCAAACTCTTTGCAATAATTTAAGTTCTAAAAAATCAACAGATAGGGGATCTGCGACCTAGGCGGTTGCCATTGATGCAGGTCAATGTTGACTGGTTGTTTGGTAGGCTATTAGCAGTGAAATAAAATATATCTAATTATTTTATTGTTTGTCCATATTCCATCTGTAGGGCGTATATTTACATATTTGAGATAAAATTACATATATTTACATAATTTAATGTTTTATTTTAAATATTTTTATACTGTATGGTTTCAAAGTTATTCATTTTAATAGCATCAATAATTGAATTCTGGATTATGGTAAATCAAGGAAATATCAAAAGGTAGTTCTGCTGTTTGTATATTTCTTCTTTTAAGCTGACTTTGGCCTTGTCACTCAACCAGCTGTGACACATATCAAAAAGGTTAAAATCGTGTTTTATGACTTTAATTTAGATTCTTATTTTTGTGGCTTTCATGTTTAACAATACGTCTTGATCTACGTTCTTTGTGTAAGCAATCTTCATCCTATATAAATGTCCTTCGCATTATTTTTCACCTTTTTCATTAAAATATCCTCCATATTTCATTCCATATTTTGAAGTTTTTAACTCATAGGTATGTACAAATTTAGGTGGTTGTATTATATACATAAATCTTAGCCATGGTCATCACCGATTCATTTCATAGCTTCAATTTGTGAACAAAAGTATTGACGTTAACCAGAAAATTATTTTTCTTTCAGGTAAGTTCCAGTGCTATTCCTTACTGCAACGGTAAGACAGCATTACAAGTTACTTTCTAGTGAGGTGGCTACATTTTTCACATGATAGTAGGTTCGATTCTGGTTGTAGTTAAGAAGTTAAAATTGTGCAATACATTTCTCCCAGTTTGTGATACAAAATATGGTTTAGTTGGGTGTTAAAGACGTAATACGGTTATTATTATTATTATTATTATTATTATTATTATTATTATTATTATTATTATTATTATTATTATTATTATTATTATTATTATTATTATTATTATAACGCAATGATTAAAACAGAGTATCTGTATGTTAGTGAATGCCTCCTAACGACAGGAATGTTGGGACTAAGAGAAGCCCAGAAATTTGATGAAAGCTTCCCAGCTACTTAAGGGGTCCAAGAATCGTGGGTGGCCAGTATAGGTTACGGAGAATGGAAGAATGAGAGCATTATACCAGGGAAACGAAAGATTGATTGAGTGAATGAAGAATAGAATACTCAAATTTTATGGACATATGTTTAGAGTAGACGGTAAAAGGGTGACGAAACAGATTTTGAAAACACTTGACAGTGGACCAAAACTTTCCGACAAATGGTTCATGGAGCTAAGAAAGGATTTTGATTATCCTGCATTAAATCGGGAAGTCATCCTAAACCGACCAAAGAATAGATCACTGATCGACAGCTTCAGAGGCTTCCATGACTAACAGAAACTGAATAGGGGAACAACAGAGGAAAGATGAAAGGCTGCCGGAGAAACTATGCAAAAAAATTGGGCTGCAAAGAGAGCTTCCCGTAAAGTGTGATAGTTTTCAAACGTGGTCTCAAATGGTCATAGACGATTGTAATAATAATAATAATAATAATAATAATAATAATAATAATAATAATAATAATAAAGTATTCCGAAAATATGTTGTAATAATACCCACAAAAGAGTATAGAGACGAAGGAAATCAGGAGAAGCAAAGCAACACCAGTTCCAAAGTTTGTGAGAGATATTGGCCCAAAAAAAGTACGCACGAGCACCCACAAATCTCTAAGCTACAAATAATCCTGATTAACATTCGTAGTCAATTTTTAGCCAATTTGATATACAGGACATTTTCTACAGTAATGAAAATTACTTCATCTTCTCCCTCTTCTTCTTCAAGTTCCGTATCCGATCCCAGAGACGTTGGTTATCACCCTGGAGGAAGCACTCCTCTCTTGAGCTAACATGAATAGATTCGGTGTTGTTGATTGAAGTCCAGTTTTTGATGTTATGGAACCATGACATAGGTTGTCTACCAGCAACTCGCTTGTAATATGATGTGTAGAAACGAGTAGGTACTCTCTACCTCGTATAACATGGCCTAAATAAGCTGTTTTTCTGGCTTTGATGATGTTTCGCAGCTCACACTCAGCTCTAGTGTCCTTAACACTTCATTATTGGTTACAAAATGTTCTCCTATGTAACCACAATTCGAAGGTCTGAAATCTGTTCATAGAGGAAGCTTTGACAGTGCTGGTCTCTACTGCATAAAATAGTGCTGATCAGACGGAAGATCTCAATAGCTTTTGGTAGAGTTTGAGGTTAAGATTATCATCACAACGGAATGATATTATAATTTGGAAAGATGATTTGATTTCCATTTCAGGGTCCATATTGTCCTATGTGAAATGATACTCCTTCATTGTTTTGATTATTTAACGAAATGGAGACACCTTCATGGTTGCTTATGCTAAATGCCATGAACTTGGTTTTTGTGGTATTGATGTTAACTCACTACGATGAATTCCACTGAGCAGTCCATGAAGACCGTCAATGGTGTCGCATATAATTAGGGTATCATATGCATATTGTTTACGAGTCCGACTCGTTGGCTGAATGGTCAGCGTACTGGCCTTCGGTTCAGAGGGTCCCGGGTTCATTTCTTGCCGGGTCGGGGATTTTAATCACTTCTGATTAATTCTTCTGGATCGGGGACTGGGTTTTTGTGTCCGTCCCAACATTCTCCTCTTCATATTCAGACAACGTACCACACCACCTATCACTACAGAAACCCGCAATAGGGATTACATCCCTCCATATATATATATATACATACATACCTATAGGGTTGGCGTCAGGAAGAGCATCCAGCCGTAAAACAGTTCCAAGTCCACGTGTCCCACAGGTGTGGGAAGAGCGGTAGGAAAAGAAGAAGAATGCATATTGCTTATGAGATCTCCATTTATTTTCATACCTTCCTCAGTATCACGCAAGACTTCTTTGAAGATGTGATCGGCATAGATGTTGAACAGGAGTGGTGAATATGGTACCTTGGCATAATCCCCTTTTGATAGTTATTCTTATTCTTATTCGTCCAATCTTGAATGTGGCTCGCTGGTTCCAGTAAAGATTGTATATTATGCGGATGCATTTTTGGTCTAACAGAGTGTACGAAAGTGCTATGGGTCACCAGCCCTGTGGTGAAGAAGTAGCGTGCCTGTATCGTATTTCAAAGTTCTGGGTTCATTTTTCAAGGGACTGTGTTCACTTGATACGAGGTGTCCCCAAGATTAAAGTTACAGGAAGAAAGATCACAGTGAGAAGATGACACTACTGACCCAGTATACGTAAACGAACACTGGTTGTCATGGTTACAGTGGTGTCGGGAAATTGATGACACTAATTCCAGAGAGACCAAAACCATGTCCATGTTAAAAGATTGTATCATGAATCAGCACCCAAATTGTTTTCCTACAGTCTGGATACATCGTGTGCATTCTACCCTAAATATTATGCATAACACAAGAAGTGTCAAACGACCAAAGTACATTAATACTTTCGAACCAGAGAGTCAGATGATGTAATGATCAGGCTGTTGATCGAGAAGATACCAGCTTGTAATTTTGTGAGCACTGAAGTGGAGTGCAGCAGCACGCATCGTGACCACCGCCAATAGATTAATGCCGAGCCGTTACTTGAATGTGCCATCACGAACAGCAAGCCTCACTACATTGCCACTGTTCGGCGATAACCAACTTCCCACTATGACCAGTCAATTAACTCAGTTAGCTACTATTTAAAATTACATAATGGTATTTAGACATCATATCTTATACACCTTGCTGATTCTGCACACAAGGACATGATTTGAGAGCCAGTTCATACAGAGGTTAAAATCCTCGATCTTCTCTCAGTCCGTTGGCCTTTTCTTTTATGTCACGCTCGTGTTTGCAAATTTACTGGCACGTAAACAAGGTGCAATGTGACAGAATTCCGGCACTTAAATTACCTCTGTTTGTTGTGTGCTACTGTATAGATGCAAAACCCAGATATCAGGTAAACAGGAAGAAATAAAACTCGAGGCTGCAAAAATGTGGGTTTTGGAGAAGAATTACAAAAAACAAGTTGGATAGATATAAAACAAATGGCGTTGTTTTGATTCAAATAAAAGAGGATCGATTATTATTAAATATGATAAAGAAGAGGAAAACAAAGGTCGTTGGACAAGTTCTCGTACATTAAAAGGATATTATGGGACACTTAAATTACACATACAGGAATGCATGCTAGTATTTCAGGATGAACCAAGTCTCGACTCTCCTACCTCGGACGACCGAAGTTGGAAGAGAGAGACTCCAAATCGATCAGTTATCCGTACACTGAATAAGAAGTTTAAAACTGATTATAGTCACTACAAGAAAACATCCGGGAAGTATTTATCTCTGAAGTATCATCTCTGTATGGGTTAATAATAACGAAGTTTTATAACCATGTATGTACATAAAACAACTTTGATACACAGATACGGAACATTATAGAGTTTAAGTCACTAATAAGTAAGGGCGGCAATAATTACAAGTTTATTATTAATTTTCTTTTTTATATTTATTCATCTTTGTTCCTTTGTTCCTTAGGTATTGTATATTTCTGATTAGTAGATTTAGTTCATTGATATGAAAGCCGTACTGTATTCCTTCTAATGAGGTTGTTTGTTGTTTGTCTGCCTGGTTTTTTTAACTTTGGTTTTTATTAGTTAGTTTGTTTTGGCTGCTGACGTACAGTAGAGTTGGAAGAGGGTGAGATAGGCCTGACCTATCTCAAGCTAAAGTGTTGATTCGGTACGTCTGCACGTGTAGAGTAGAGTAAGGTAGGGAACAGTGTTAGGTTAGAGGAAGTAAGTGACAATGAGACAGCGAAAGATGAGCCGCGTTATGGAATCCGTCTCGGCAGTAGAATACAGGCGTGGCAGCCTACATGTAGAGCTGGGCAATCCGCACATATGTGGGCTGTTACATGAAGGAGTGGTGAGGAAATAACATTGACAGCTTAAGGGGTCTATAAGGTATCGGTTTCCGAGCCTCATGAGACATGTCTGGTGTGACATCCCAGGGAAGTGTGGTAGGAGTTCCTCACCAGGGGTGATGTCGCGGCCAGACAGATTTAGGATAGAGTTAGTATATATTTAATGCAGTAAAGTAGTTAGTTTAGTTATAAGTAGAGGTGGTGTGTTGTATGTGGAGCTGGCGATCCGCCCATGTGTGAGATACTGCATAGTAGATTTAGAGGTAGTTAAGTAGTAAATAGTTAGTGCTTAGCTATAAATAGTCTGTAAGTGTTTATTTTGAACTGCATATTTGGAACATTGTAACTTAGCGAAAGCCTGTTATGTTCAATTCAGTTCAAAGTTCTCGTACATGACTCTCTTTTCCAAACCATCACTGAAGGTAAAGTAGTGAGAAAGAGACCCAGGGGACCACCAAGGATGTCATATATCAGGAACTCTGTCGGTAAACTGGCATACAGTTCATATAGCAACATGAAGAGGCTAGCAGAAGATCGTCAGACGTGAGGCATTGCCTTTAGTAGAAGATGATGAGGAGCCTGACCAAAACAGCTAAACATTACCATCTATTATTAGTATGGCCAATAAGAATGGCCCCTGAGCCTCTTTGCCTCAGACGGCAGCGCGTCGGCCTCTCACCGCTGGATACCGCGGTTCAAATCCCTGTCACTCAATGTGAGATTTGTGCTGGACAAAGCGGAGAAGGGACAGGTTTTTCTCCGGGTACTCCGGTTTTCTCTGTCATCTTTCATTCCAGAAACACTCTCCAGTCTCATTTCATAGCATCTATCAGTCATTACTAAATCACTTTGGCAGTGGTGACCCCATCGTACTATTAACCTACATATGATTACACCCCTGACCCGGCAATGACTGGAAAACAGATTGTGGGTTTTCATTTTCAAGAATAGTCCCTGAACGAAGCGACTGGGCGGCAATATTAGGATCCCGTAGCTGCTAACTTGCATTCAGGAGAGAATGGATCTCATCCTACCATCGGCAGCCAAAGGTGATTTTCCGTAGTTCCCATTTTCACACCAGAAAAATACTGGGTCTGTAATTTAATCATCGACACAGCTGATATATTTTTAATCCCATTCCTTTACTTTTGTCGCCGTAAACATTCGATTCGAGTGTTTATGAAGGCTATTTTCAGTTCAAACCGTTCAGAAAAGTTGATTCTCCGGGCTCCTGTTATGAAACCAATCAATGTTATGAGTTGTAGGTGGTATTTTATCGGAATAAATCGGCAATTGACTCGTATATACGCATCATCGTGGAATTTAAATATTATTGAGAAAACAAATATACTTATTTATGGAAACGAAAATCAACAAACAGTGGATGAAGGAAGATGCAGAATTAGTATTAAATAATAAAAACGAATATCAAGTAACTATAGAAGCATGTAACGATAAGTAGGGTGAACAAATAAGACGAACGAAACTGAAACATGTTAGCATGAGATTTTTAGTGAGAAATATGACAAGATTGACTACACGTTGAAGAAAATCATTCTAAATTCTATAGAAAAATCCAGAGCTTTTTACGTGGCAGACATATGGAACAATCCAGAAGTTAGTAAAACACTAGTTGATTCTGAAAAATAATAACGTTTCCACCAGAATTCACAGCTAATAGTTATGTTTGAGTATATAAGCATACTAATAGATATAGCTAAAAGTGTAATAATATACTGGGTGTGGTTAAGGAGTGGGATAAGTGATGGAAATATTGAAATTAGGATGAACATCAGATGAAACATACGGGATGATTACTGTGAGAACAAGGTGGAAAAAGTGATGTAAGCAGTAAGAATAGGAGACTTGAAGGTTGCAAAGAAGAAGGCGTACGTTGTAACTCGCTGGCAGGATCTGAATTAGCGTATGGTTCCTGTGTATGACTCATTCGTCAGCATTACATTATTCGAGAACTGAAAGAGGTCCTAAGGAAAGCAGCAGGATCTTCGACATATGAGAATATTTACGAAAATATCGTAATTCACCAAGTTATAATTTTAATTTCGTGTGGCTATTTCTAGCCGAGTGCAACCCTTGTAAGGCAGACCCTCCGATGAGAGTGGGCGTCATCTGCCATGTGTAGGTAACTGCGTGTTATTGTGGTGGAGGATAGTGTTATGTGTGGTGTGTGAGTTGCAGGGATGTTGGGGACAGCACAAACACCCAGCCCCCGGGCCATTGGAATTAACCAATGAAGGTTAAAATGCCCGGCCCGGCCGGGAATCGAACCCGGGACCCTCTGAACCGAAGGCCAGTACGCTGACCATTCAGCCAACGAGTCGGACACCAAGTTATAATGTAACAGGACTGTGTTTTACTAACTCACACACTCACACATGTATAAAAGAATTTAAGTAGAACACTAAAAATTAACCAATATACCGAGCAAGTGGCTATGAGGTTCGGTTCACATTGCTGTCAGCTCACATTCGGGAGAGTGTGGATATGAACGTCATTATCACCAGCCTGAAGGTGGTTTTCCGTGATTTCCAATTCTCACACCAGGTTGTACCTTAATTAAGGTCACGGCCGCTTACTTCCTACTCCTAGGCCTTTCCTATCACATCGTTTCCATTATTCGGTGCGACGTAAAGCAAATTAGAAAATAAAATTTTATAATTACGAATATAAATTAATGCACTATGCTCCAATACACACATATATACATTAATCATAAATATTAGAGAGCATCCAAAATATATTTTCAATTCCGATAACTATTCGTTGTCCCTGATACTGACTGATAAGGGATTCCAATGTCTGAAAGAAATGCTGTGCGTAGATGAATGGTGAAGAAGAGTTAAATCAATATTCACCACCACCGTTATGCAGTCAGAAATCTCCGTGGTCTTTACAAGCGATAGTCTCATGGTGAATAATCTAAGGATGTATCATACCCGATGTGAAGCACAAATATGCTCTCTCAGGAGTATTGCAGTATGGCTGAAGTTGGGCTAAGCTCTCGCAGCTTACTGGGACTAAACTTAACAAAGAGAATCTCGCAAGACGTTCCGAGACAATAAAGGAAATCTTCCGTTTGCGTTGGTAAACCCCTGCAGGCTGCTTATTCTGCTCAACCTCTAACAAGAGCACTGCAGCCGAAACACAAAGCTAATGGAAAGAAAAGGTTATACCCGCGTGACGATGTGGAAGGAGAAATTCCTTCCTCTTCATCACTTAGTGCCTCACAACTGATTTCACTTGATGTTTTCCGGAGTTTACCATTATTCGAGAATGCTCTCATTTTCCTACCGTTTTCAATGAGAATAGAATTACGAAAGTCAAAGTGAATGTAAAATGAAATTAATTATTGAAGTTGTTTCATATAGTTTGGCCGTATAATAATAATAATAATAATAATAATAATAATAATAATAATAATAATAATATAGGTCCAGCTCTCAGGTTGGATGGTCAGCGTACTGGTATTCGGTTTAGAGAGTCCCGAGTTCGATTCCCTGCCGGGACGAGGATTTCAACTTCTATATGGTTAACTCCTCTGGCTCCGGTCTTAGGTGCTTATGTGCCACATAGGGACGCCTTCATGAGGAGCATCCAGTAGTAAAAATCGGTCAAATTGATAGTAAGTGCAGACCCCATGCAATTGGGAAAATTACCAGAAAGAAAAAAGAATTGTATTGCTCCAGATACCTCATGCAAGCATTTTAATTTGACATTTAGGCTTCTTGCGTGTCAGTTACTTTTCCACATGGGAGAGGAACGGATCTATAGTATGTATCACAATCTAAGGAAGAGTTGTGATTTATTTTGTCGGGTAAACACCAAATTGTGTCACCAGAGATATTTTACCTGTCCACATCATACGAACTGGAGTCGTGTTTCCGCCTCTCAGAAAACCGACTGGGACCACAAGCCTTGAATCCGCAAACTTGATATACATGTTGTACTTTATAATAACAATAATGTTATTTGTTTTACGTCCCACTAACTACTCTTTACGGTTTGGGGAGACGCCGATGTGCCGGAATTTAGTCCCGCGGGCGTTCTTTTACGTGCCAGTAAATCTACCGACACGAGGCTGACGTATCTGAGCACCTTCAAATACCACCGGACTGAGCCAGGATCGAACCTGCCAAGTTGGGGTCAGAAGGCCAGCGCCTTATCCGTTATTGTACTTTATACACACGTACATACATACATAGAGGATGTAAAAATTAGGTATGGCCAAACGTTCAGGATACATTTCTCACACGTAGAAGAGGAAAATGTGCCTCTGGTTTCTTAGATACAGGGTAATTTAACATCTCAGCGCCCTTCACTTCTTACTTCCAATACTACCTGGCTACTAAAAGGGGTTATATACTTACTCAAGTACTTCTTATCTTTGTCCATTGCATACAGGCTGCTGCTGAGAACCCTATTTTATTTATATATATGTTTACCGTTTGCTTTACATCACACCGACTCACATAGGTCTCATGGTGACAATGGGATAGGAAAGGGATGGAAATGGGGGGTATCAGATGCGGCCTTAATTAAGGTTCAGTCCCAGCGTTTTCATAGTGCGAAAATGGGAAACCACGGAAAACCATCTTTAGGGCTGCCGACAGTAGAGATTTTAGTAACCTAACAAGGGAAGTATATATTGGGGAGATAGCAACTTTGTCGAGTTTTCACGATGTGAACCCACATGTGTCATTGAGCACATTGCAATTTCTGGCATACTCAAGCTCCAATAAAGGTTGTTATAACAATGTTTTAAAATCCATTGTTATCTAAGTAACAGAAACTCACTGAGTTAGAAGCTATTCTAAGTCAGACATCTCAGTTCCATTTTTTCAAATGACAAAGAAACTATTGGAGTCGAATTGGACAGATTTCAGTGAGAGTATGGTGAATGAGCAATTAAAATTTCTCAAAAATTAATGGTTTTTCAATTATATCAACGGCATTGTTACAATTAAAGCCTGGGTAATTAGGTTGTGATGGGTAGAATGCAAATTTACCGAAACGACTAACTAGTATACTCTAGACCGTTCTACGATTTTAGATTTGCATAAACAGTTAGGTCAGTTAGAACTCCTATAATTTATGTTACGCTCGCTACATTATGGAAAACTTGGCTAGACGGCAGTCCCTACTAGTCAAATGAATTTTGTATTCTATCTCCGCCTAAGAATACAGCTGTAGTTATAATTAATTGTTGAAAAATATCTGGACGGCTCGGATATAATTAGAAAGAGTAAAAGGAAATAGTGCCATCACTCACTCCCTTAACATGTAGTGTAAGAAAGACCTTCAACCGAATTTCTATCTGAGTCCAAAAATAACGCTGTATCAGCAATGTTCCTTGTGAGTGATATCAAGGCGTGGCAACACGACAGTTTTGTGTTTCAGGAAGAAATTAAAAACCACTGCTGAGTGATTTTTTGTACCACCCATTTGTGGTGTTCTTAATAAATAAGAACTATTTAAAATATTACAGGTAGGAAGTACTGAATAACATTATTGTATAGTTACTTTGCTTATGTATGTTCGTACGTACACAATTAATCAGCAATGCAACAGACCGGTGATGATGGTGATGCTTGTTGTATAAAGGGGCCTAACATATAGGTCATTGAGCCCGAATACTACGAAATGGGACGAAATGTAATGGAAATTTAAAACTCCAAAATTCATCAATTGACCAGAATTCAAAACGTGGTGATGAAGATTGAATGGATGAATATGAATTTAAAATAATCAGGGGATCTTACTCACAAAATTGAAAGTTTAAAATAATTCCAAAATCAATCAAGTGACTAGAATTCTAAAATACAACGATGAACCATAATTATGAACTTAAAACAATCACTGTATCCGACTCGAAATGCCCTAACTTCCCAAAACTATCTTTAAAACTTAGTATACACTGACCAAGAGACAGCTTCCAAAGCACAATCCTGAATGATGATGCTTGTTGTCTAAAGGGGATCCAAAATCCTGGTCAACGTCTCCTCCTAATGGTACTTGCCGCTGGTAAAGCAGAACCAAGGTATTTCTCATATAACGGTACTAATCAAAAATAACGTCGACTCATGGTGTTCACACATTATGGTACTACAGACAGGTAATGTACGTTGCACAGGTAACGCAGACATATGGTGTTTCTCATATAATGGTGCCACTCATACGCAATGCGAACCCCATGGTGTTCCTCACATAGGTGTACTAATCACAGGGACCCGTACTATCCCGTGGTGTTCCTCACAGGCAACGCAGACCCACGGTGTCGCTCATATAGTGGTACTAATCACATGCAACATAATCCCGTAGTATTCTGCATATTGTGGTACTAATCACGGGTACTGTAAACCCATAATGAACCACTCACTGCTGCTACTAATCACAAACCTATTGTGTTCCTAATATAGTGGAACTACTCGCAAGTATAGGCGACCTATGGTGTTTCCCGCATGATGGCAATGATGACAAGTATCATTCCTTGGTCACCCCTTTTAGTCACATCTTATGACAGGCAGAGGATACCGTGGGTGTATTCTTCCTCTGCTTCCACCACCCTCAGGGGGTTGACAGGGAGAGAGAAAGAAAAGTAAACAGAAGGGATCCGTCAATTCGAAGAATGAAGTACCGGAAAAAGAAAGGTACGGACCACGAAGGGCGTAAAAATAGAAGACCTCCTAGGGCTGGACTGTTCTAATACCATCGCGGTCGGAAAAGAACAAGAGTTGACCAAGGGAAAATGGACAGGATAGATGAAAGTGAGGAACCCGGCACAAGTAAATGGAAGGACCACTCAGCTAAGGGATCTGTGGTAGCCCACCCACGCTCCCAAGTTAAGAACCCCTGGGGCCCCTTTTATTCACCTCTTACGACAGCCATGGGATACTGTGGGTGTATTCTTCAGCTGCGTCCCCCAAACACAAGGGGTACAACAGACCGACACTGCTGAGTTTACCGTCAGCAGAGCGCCCTCTCTATAATATATGTAGAGTTTCAGGGCATTGAGTAGAGGCTACCTGTCTTAATTCATCACTTTATCAATTTGGACTGCATTAGGTGTGGTCCAACCCAAACAGTGCTTTCGTGAGTCACACACGATGGGAGAATGTTTGACGGTGTCCTTGACGAAATGAATCACTTTAGTTACCAAATGAGCTCCTCTATCTAGTCACGAGGTCGAAACCCTCGAACTCCGCTCCTCTAGTCACGATCTGGAGTGGCAATTTCCTGTCAAAAGAGCCGCCACCAATATCGTCCTCAATCTCACCAGACCACTTAACGTTGTGAGTCATTGCATTTCTCAACCGGGCAGCTTGGCGCGATGCTGCAGGCGTTTGGCCACAGCGACCAGCTGCTTTTTACCAACATTATTAAAGCTGTCATGCTCGCGCTATGCTAGTTAGGCGGCAGTCATTGACGTCTTTAAGCTGCTTCAGCTTGACACATCATAGGTACAGTCACTCACTGAATTTGAACATGGATATTTTTCTTTGAGCTGGGGTCTATCCGGAATTAGCGTCATCAATTTCGCGACACTATTGTAACTATGGCAACCAGTGTTTACTAGTTTACTAGACCAGTGTGCGCTGTCTTCCTGTAACTAAAAGCTTGAGAAAATCTCGTATCAAGTAAACCCCGTTCTAACCTTTAGCGCAGAATTAAAATTCTTGAACTGGCCGGGAAAGGAACCCACGAACTCAAGGCCTTGGAATAAGAGATAAGCACATTACCTATACATCACAGGTATGGCTAATAATATATATATATATATATATATTATTATTATTATTATTATTATTATTATTATTATTATTATACCGGTATACTCTAGTGACAATATGATAAAATGTTTAATGGAAATCATCGAAGAAAACTGGACAACAGGCACTTTACCTGCAGGATGGACATCATCACTAATACATCCGCTACAAAAAAAAAAGGGGGAATGAATTAGACCCTAACAACTATAGGGGAATTACCTTTTTACTAATTGCATATAAGATTTTGTCCAAATCGCTCTTAAAAAGCTGAGGAAATACTAGATCCACAATTAGGAGAGTATGAAGCAGGATTTAGAAAGGGAGGGTCATGTTCAGAACAAATTTTAAGTCTAAAGAACATAATAGTTGTGAGAAAGATCAGAAAATCGAAATTTGTAATACCTTTTGTAAACTTTAAAAAGGCCTACGATTCAATTGATAGAAATACTCTATTTGATATTTTAAAGGAATATGGACTTGATAATAAAACAATTGAAATAATTAGAGCAACATTAACAAACACAACATCCAAAGTAATTTTTTTTTTGGGAGAACTCTCAAATCCATTTGAAATAAGATCAGGTGTACGACAGGGAGATGGTTTGTCACCTCTGCTCTTCAATTGTGTATTAGAGAAGGTAGTTCGGGAATGTAGGAAAGCCATCAATACTAAACTAGTAAGAAATACAAATAAAATCATTATAGATTGTTCAAATTTCGCAGATGACATGGCGTTAATTACAGACTCGTTAGATGATGCTCAAGTACAAATATGAGAATTACAGAAACAAGTGGCCAAAATATGATTGCAAATATTTTTTGAAAAAAGAAGTTCATGACAAACAACTACACAAAATAATAGGTAGCTATAGCTATAAGAGTAAACAAAATGGAAAGGATGTTTCATATGACAAAAGAAAAGTACAATAAGAAATATCTATCCTGGAACTTGTAATTAAGACATTGTCAAACAGTGGCTCGGCCAGACGTTTTATATGCAGCAGAAACTTTTAAAATTACAAGAATTGGGAATCTTGAAAAATTAGAAAAACATGGAAAGAAGAATTTTGAAAAAAATACTGGGACCTATAAGAAACAACAATGCCTAATCTAGACCACGATCAAACAGAGAGCTACATTTTAAAGTTGAAAAACTGACAACTGTAATGACGAAAAGAAGACATATTTATAGAATGGATAACAATAGATTATTGGGCGAGTTGGCCGTGCGTTTAGGAGCGTGCAGCTGTGAGCTCGCATCCGGGAGATAGTGGGTTCGAACCCCACTGTCGGCAGCCCTGAAGATGGTTTTCTGTGGCTTCCCATTTTCACACCAGGCCGTACCTTAATTAAGGCTACGGCCGCTTCCTCCCCATTCCTTGGCCTTTCCTATCCCATCGTCGCCATAAGACCTATGTGTGTCAGTGCGATGTAAAGCAACTAGCAAAAAAAAAAAAAAAAAACAATAGATTAACTAACCAACACTTCAACTTATTGAACAGTTACAAATCCAAGCCAACGTGTTTCATTGAAATTGAAAAGGATATAAAAAACGCTGGAATTAAAGTAGATAAGATAGAAAACAGAGCACGTTTCAGAGACGTAACACGAAAATCAGGAATTCAAAAGAGAAAGAAATTAACAACTGGAAGAAAATGAACTCAGGAAAAGGAACAGCATTCTCAGAACATGAAGGAAGTTTGGAAACGAAGAAATTTAAATGCAAATAAAAGTAACCAAAGTTGATTTATCGTACCCTCAAAAAGGTTATTCGAATAATAATAATAATAATAATAATAATAATAATAATAATAATAATAATAATAATAATAATAATAATAATAATAATAATTGTACCGGGCGGTACACCTCTACGCGACGCAAGTTCAAATCTTGCGCCAATTGAAACTCCTCTACAGGAGAAGCTCGGAACTTTAAAAACTGAACTAACTCTACTGTTTATCAGAAGATGTCACTGGGTGTTTTTGATTTGCTTTTGTTTTTTATTAATCAAGAAGTGTGGACAGACTCTAACAGAGGTCTCGACCAAGAACTATGATAACGCACTCTGGTGTAAAGGAATGTACCTTCTTGGAGAAATGTTGTATTCATAAGTTTTGTCTTTACTAAATTTTGTTCTGTGATGATGATGATGATGATGCTTGTTGTTTTAAGGGGCCTAACATCGAAGGTCATCGGCCCCTAATGGTACGAAATGAGAGAACAAAAATTACAAAGGCATCCACTGACCAAAATAAAAATTAAAAATGTCATGAAGAATGAATGGATGGACAGGAACCCAACAAAACAACAAACAAACAAAAACAAAAACCAGTGGATCGGATTCAATAGAGAACGAAAATAACATTATTACCGACCAAGGAACCACTTATAAGGCACAAAGATGCTTGGTGTCTAAAGGGGGTGCAAAATCCACGTCTAAGGCCCCACAGAATGGTACATGTCGCGAGTAAAATAGAACCATGGTGTGTGTCATGTTGGGGTATTAATCAGAAGTAGCGAAGACTCACGGTGTTCCACAAAAGATGGTACTACTCACAAGTACTGTACTTCGTACAGGTAACGCAGACCTATGGTGTTTCGCACACAATGGCGTCACTTAAAGCCAACGCAAACCGATGAGTTTCCTCACCTAGGGTACTAGTCACGGGTGCCGGTCCCAAAGGCCCCGGGGTGTTCCGCACATAGTGAGTACTAATCACAGGCAACGCAGACCCACGGTGTCGCTCATGTAGTGGTACAACTCACAGGCTACGCCCAGACCCGCGGTGTTGCCCACATGGGTACAACGCACGGGTACTGGAATCCACCAGGCCAGGCTTTTTACTGCAACGAATCACAAACATATTTCGTACCATGTTAGTGATACTACTCGCAAGTACATGCAACCTATGGTGTTCCCCGCATGATGGTACGAATCAAGAGTAGTTTCATGGTTCTAATTCATTCATCCCTTGGTCGCCCCTTTTAGTCGCCTCGCACGACAGGCAGGGGATACCGTGGGTGTATTATTCGTCAGCCTCCCCCACCCACAGGGGGTGTGTGTTTGGTCCGCGAGAGGTATTTTATTTCCCTCAAGTCCGCCGGCAAGCCGGTTAGGACCCCCCTATCCGCCACCTGGGACGCGCCACGTGGGAGTATCACCTCTCCCCCTGCTACGCCTGTGTAGCCGGTTCGTGGAATTTTGTTCTGTGGTTTGTGGGTTGGCAATGTTAGTCCTTTCTTTCCGCCTGTTTTGAATTTAACCAATCAGTAAATTCTGTAATTAATTTTCCTCCAATCATAGCTTTCTTCTTCAAATTTCCATGTGTAATTCTCAGTCTACCAATAAAAATTGAGGAGGTGCGTCTACTCATTCTTGAAAGGTCTCGAATTTTCCACGAGGGTATAAAATCTGCTGATTTTCTTGTTTCCGGGCCACTTCAGTAACATCTAGCTTAGTGTGTGGATATGTAGCAGGGGGCGGGAAGCGCCCCGTTCTTCAGGCAGCAGCTCTTCATCAAGGTAATGGCCTCTTAACATCTTTATTTCTTGCGAGCTCAGCAGTTTAACTCCCGGGGAAGGTTCGAAACCTTTAATGTAAACCTTTTTCCGGGTAAACTTCAGTTTTCTTGAACTTTAATTCGGGGATAGAGAGTGGTTTACCCTCTCGAGCTCCCCTTCATTCGAAATTGAGGTGACTACGTTTTCGTAACCGATTCTTCTCTTCCTTAATGTATTAAAGTTTTCTCATACGAGTCACCTCCCTAGCTTGGGATTAGCCCCTGTGTATCGGCCTAGAGCCACTTAGGTTTTTAAATTTAGATTTAGGAGTGAAAATTCACGCCTCCATCCTTCTGTTTTGGGCCATTTAAATTAACCTAGTTTTTGAACAATAAGGCCCAGTAGATTGGGTACGAGATACCCCTGTTTCTTTATAATGCCTTGATGGCAGTTTGTGTAAAGGTTTGTTATTGCCTTGATAGGCTTGAAAGATCGAGAGCGGGTCAGATCTTTATGGTGTTGTGGTAAAAGTGCTTTAGAGAGGCTTGAGATGTAAAGTTGGGAGCATGTGCTTCATGTAGTAAGGGGTTTTCTGCCCGTTGGTAATTTGTGGTTGTGAGCTGAGGGCTCAGGAATGTAAAACGGGGCTCGAAGCCCAAATCTTGTAACGAACTGTAATTTGTAATTTCTTAACTTGTTGTTCTGCTACTTGGTACCTGTTATACTCGGTTATTTGTTGATTTTGAAAAGAAAATACACTGACTGACAGAGCAAATGCAACACCAAGGAGGAGTGGTTCGAAAGGGATGAAATTAGGGAAAAAACAGAGACGGCACGGATGAATAATTGATGTTTATTTCAAACCGATATGCAGGTTACACAATGCGCACGGCATCGACTCAGTAGGATGTAGGACCACCGCGAGCGGCGATGCACGCAGAAACACGTCGAGGTACAGAGTCAATAAGAGTGCGGATGGTGCCCTGAGGGATGTTTCTCCATTCTCTGTCAACCATTTGCCACAGTTGGTCGTCCGTACGAGGCTGGGGCAGAGTTTGCAAACGGCGTCCAATGAGATCCCACACGTGTTCGATTGGTGAGAGATCCGGAGAGTACGCTGGCCACGGAAGCATCTGTACACCTCGAAGAGCCTGTTGGGAGATGCGAGCAGTGTGTGGGCGGGCATTATCCTGCTGAAACAGAGCATTGGGCAGCCCCTGAAGGTACGGGAGTGCCACCGGCAGCAGCACATGCTGCACGTAGCGGTGGGCATTTAACGTGCCTTGAATACGCACTAGAGGTGACGTGGAATCATACGCAATAGCGCCCCAAACCATGATGCCGCGTTGTCTAGCGGTACAGCGCTCCACAGTTACTGCCGGATTTGACCTTTCTCCACGCCGACGCCACACTCGTCTGCGGTGACTATCACTGACAGAACAGAAGCGTGACTCATCGGAGAACACGACGTTCCGCCATTCCCTCATCCAAGTCGCTCTAGCTCGGCACCATGCCAGGCGTGCACGTCTATGCTGTGGAGTCAATGGTAGTCTTCTGACGGACGCCGGGAGTGCAGGCCTCCTTCAACCAATCGACGGGAAATTGTTCTGGTCGATATTGGAACAGCCAGGGTGTCTTGCACATGCTGAAGAATGGCGGTTGACGTGGCGTGCGGCGTGCGGGGCTGCCACCGCTTGGCGGCGGATGCGCCGATCCTCGCGTGCTGACGTCACTCGGGCTGCGCCTCCTGCGCCTGGACCCCTCGCACGTGCCACATGTCCCTGCGCCAACCATCTTCGCCACAGGCGCTGCACCGTGGACACATCCCTATGGGTATCGGCTGCGATTTGACGAAGCGACCAACCTGCCCTTCTCAGCCCGATCACCAAACCCCTCGTAAAGTCGTCTGTCTGCTGGAAATGCCTCCGTTGACGGCGGCCTGGCATTCTTAGCTATACACGTGTCCTGTGGCACACGACAACACATTCTACAATGACTGTCGGCTGAGAAATCACGGTACGAAGTGGGCCATTCGCCAACGCCGTGTCCCATTTATCGTTCGCTACGTGCGCAGCACAGCGGCGCATTTCACATCATGAGCATACCTCAGTGACGTCAGTCTACCCTGCAATTGGCATAAAATTCTGACCACTCCTTCTTGGTGTTGCATTTGCTCTGTCAGTCAGTGTATAACCTTTGTTAAAGTTTTAATTTAACTTTAATTTTGTAATTGAGACCTATTCCAGCCCGCACCTTCTTTCACCTCTGACTTCCACTTATGACTCTGTAACAACAACAACAATAATAATAATAATAATAATAATAATAATAATAATAATTGTACCGGGTGGTACACCTCCACGCCGCTAATTTAAATGCGCGCCAGTTATAACTCCTCTGCTGGAGGAAGTCTGAACTTTATTGACGGTATTAATTTTCTACCTTCTCAGAAGATGTCACTACCTGTAAATTTTGGAGTTTTAGAACTGTGTCACTTTTGATGTGTTTTTGTTTCGCTCGAAGTAAGAAGTGTGAACTTTCTCTTCTAGAGGACACTACTGAAGATCTACAATAGTGCAACCTAGTGCGGAGTCAAAGAACTATTTTTTTTGGAGAAAATTTAATTTCAAGAGTTTGTTCTTTGTTAAATTTCTTTCTGTCATTGTTTAAGTTGGCAATATTTACCCCTTTCTTCCCCTTGTTATGAATGTATCCAATCCCGAATTTCTTCTATTAATTTCTGACCAATCTGGTGTATCTTCCCCCAACTTGAATCTGTTGCGGGGTCCTACCCAATAAAGAGTTTGTGGGAGGGTGTTTTCTTTCCCCTAACGCCTAGAACCTTCCGCGAGAGGATATAAACTGCTGATTTTCGGGTCTCCGGGCCACTTCTGTTCCATCTTTCAGTGTGTTAAGTACATAGCAGGGGGCGGGAAGCGCCTCCTTCTTCGGCGGCCGTTCAACACAAGGTAATGGCTGATTAATAAAGTCTTTCTTTGCTAGCTCAGCAGTTTAACTTTCGGGGCGGGTTCTAAGCGTTCAACCATGTAACCTTTTCCTAAAATGTAACTACTCTTTTCATATATTCTCTTTTACAAAGACATATCGGGATAGAGAGTGCTTAACCCTCTCGAGCTCCCAATCACATCGTCTTGAGGTGAACTTATTTTTCTCAACCTATTCTTCCGTAATGTAATGTAAATTGTTATTAAGTCACCTCTGTAGTATGGGATTAGCCCTTGTATTAATGGCCTAGTGCCAAGTAGGTCTTAAGCAAAGTGTATTAGGAGTGCAAATTCGCCTTCTCTCAAATTGTATTTTAGAGGTCATGTATTAACTTTCTTGTCATTTAACAGACCTCAGTAGGTTGGGTATTTTACCCCTGTGTATATGGCCTTTGAGGACAGCTTAAAGGTGGAGTTTGGAGTGGCCTATGATAGGCTTGGATTTTAAGGGGAAGTTGCCCTTTATTGAAAATTGTGTCTCAGCCTCAAGGAAGCTTTTGGGTGTAATTGGAAGCAAATGTTTTTGGCATGTTTGGGGGTTTTCGGCCCCTTTGTTGTATGGTGTTCATTGTAAGGTTGGGCTCATTGCTCAAGAATTATGTTTCTGACTTTTGAATCCCCAAATGGGGTACCTATGTAAATGTATTTTTCAATCGTGTTTCGGCTACTAAGTACCTGTTCTATTTGTTGTTACCTAATTTTGCAAAGAAAATATAACCTTGTTAAATTTTAAAATTAATTTCACCTTAGTAGCTTGAGACCTATTCACCACCCAGCACCTTCTTTCAGGCATAACTACCACCAAAACACGGTAACAAGTGGTAGCAGAGCGTGGTTGAATGGGTCTCAATTTAGCCCCTTTTGACGGCTAAACATTGTTTTGTTCCGAACTCTAACCATTTTCTCAGTTGCTGGAATTTTTGATCTTTTCAAAATTGTTCTGTCACCATGTCCGGCCCTCGCGATGTTCTCCATCTCAACTATTTGCGCAAGGAGGAGTTGATCTATGAATTGACTATTAGAAATGTACAATCTGGAGGCACGGTTGCAGTAGACACAAACAAGCTTAGAGAGTCCCTAGATTTGCCCATTTCCATCCCCAATTTGGGAGAGAAAGAAATTGACGACTCTCTTTCCACGATCTCGGAGAATATTACTGGGCTAGCTTCTGTAGTTAGTTTTTTTGATGAAAATGATCCTTCTCCTAATCAAATTAAGCGTGTGCAAGCTAGGCTATATCATTTTTCGAATAGGGTTAACGATCCGTTGTCTCTAAAGTTGAATGACGTTCAGAAGAAGGAAGCTAGTACGCTGCTTGAAAATATGTCTGAATTATCTAGCAAGGTCACTCAATTGTTAACTGGGGAAGTTCCTCCCAAATCTGATCAACCCACCATAGTGAATGCAGGTAGTGAGGAAGCGCCTCCCAAGGGAGAAGTTAATAGGATAACCGTTGCTGCTCAAACTATCCCTGCCCCATTGGACAACGAATCTGAACGTCGTGCATCATTGAGTAACATTCGTTCTGAATTAACTTCCTTGCCATTGAAACCTTCACCTACTATGTCACCCAGGTTTAGCAGCTTGCCTCATCCATTGGCAATGTTGCTCAGAGGTATCTCTAAGTTTTCCGTTAATACCACCAGTGATGTAATTTCTTTTTTAAGATTTCTAGTTGAATTTCAGGATCATGCCCTTGTGTTTTCTCTTTCTCCATGTCAAATTTTGCAAATTATCTATCCGTATGCTATTGGTATTCTCTCAGATAAAATCGTAAGAGCCATTGCCGAGCAATCATCTATTGAGGATTTCCATGCCCATTTGCTAGCTAACTTCATCCCGGCTAGGGCCAGGTCCTCCCTTATTCAGAAGTACTATTACCGTGTACAACGCTTGGATGAAAACTTGGCTGATTTCATACAGGACATTAAGTTTTATACTAGGGTGTTTGCTCTTCATTTCCCGGAGGATCAGATTGTACAAGCTATTGTGGAAGGGATTTCACCACCCTACAGGTCATATTTGTGTTTCGCGGCGTGCCCGCAAACTTTCTCTGAACTTGAAGCATTGGCCGTCTCAGCGGAAGGAGTTAGATACGCCGATTCTTTGCGTGTCGCGAAAGAACCCCCTCCTTCGTTTAGTAATACTCGGCCTCCACCTCGCCGACCAGTCATCCCCGTAAATGTTATGCTTGCGGGTCGCCTGACCATCTGCGCAACAAGTGTCCGCTGATCAAGTCAAGTGGGACAAGGAATGGAGCCGGGTCATCACAAGGCTGTTTTAAGTGTGGGGCCTTCTCACATATCGCCAAGAATTGTCCCAACTCAAATAGCTCCCCCTCCTGCTCAACTTCTGGTGCAAATTCCACCTATGCCAATAATAAAAAGTGACTAGTGGCTTCGGCTGAGTCGACTAATCCACCTTCCCGAGACTCAGCCCCTAGTAAACAGGTTGTAAATGCAGAGAACGATCAGCCTTCAAATTCATCTTTTGAATGCCCTAAAGAATGTCTTAGGATTGCGGCGGATACCCCCGCACCTGTTCCTTTTCTTAAGATTGAGTTAAATAACGAGCCTATAACAGCTCTCTTAGATTCAGGCAGTGTTTGTTCGATTATTTCGGCTGAATGGTATTCTAAATTGAAATCGGTTTGTAAACTTCCTGACTATGTCTCTTCTCCTGTTCAATACGTATCGGCTAATTCATCTCCATTAGAAATTCTAGGTTCCTTACTGGTCAAGATTCGTATTTTTAAGTTTACATGGAAAATTAAATTGTTTGTGGCCAAGCAATTGTCTTGCCCCATTATATTGGGAGCTGACTTTATTTCTCACACTGGTCTTGTGCTCGATCTCCAGTCTAGGTCGTGCACATTCAAATTTGCTTCTAGTTGTAAAATACCACTATTAAAGTGTAATTCTGTGTCATGTTCTTCTATTTCGCCTACCCAGGATGAGATGTTGTTAGACCTTAGACATCTACCTGAGGAGCAGGCTGATAGTATTCGCAAACTGTGTCAGTCGTTTCCCGAGGTGTTCTCTGATACTCTTGGTGTTACTGACCTTATTGAATACAAAATTGAGGTCACGGATTCGATTCCTGTCCGTTTTCCACCTTATAGGCTATCTCCACCTAAAATGAAGGCTCTGAAAGAAATTATCGATCAGATGTTGAAGGATGGTATTATTAGGCCCTCTAAGTCGGCGTATTCATCGCCTATTTTTCTAGTCCCGAAACCCCAAGGAGGCTTCAGGCCTGTCATTGTTTACAGGGCTCTCAATCGGAAGGTTGTGTTGCAATCTGTGCCCCTTCCTGACCTTCATTCTTGTTTTTCATGGTTTCGTAAGGCCAAGTTCTTCACCATCTTGGACTTAAATCAGGCCTATAATCAAATTCCCCTTGCCGAAGAGTCTAAACACCTTACAGCGTTTGCCACGGACTGGAATTTATATGAATACAACCGCGTGCCTTTCGGGCTCCCTACGGGAGCAGCTGTGCTCACTAGGCTACTAGATAGGGTCTTCTCCGACATCAAATTCGAGTACTTATATCACTATTTAGATGATGTCGTCGTATTTTCAGAGACTTTTGAAGAACATCTAGATCATCTGCGAGAAGCTCTCGATCGCCTTCGTAAGGCTGGGTTAACTGTTAAGTTGTCCAAGGTTGTCTTTGCTAAGCCCTCTATGTCATTCCTAGGGCATATTGTGTCACCCGATGGTGTAGCAGTCGATCATTCTAGAACAGAGGCCATCCGTGATTTTAAACCTCCCAAGGACATTAAAGGTATCGCCAGGTTCATTGGTATGGTGAATTTCTTCAGAAAGTTCATTCCTAACTTTGCTAATAGAGCGGCGCCCTTAAACCTTCTTCGTAGGAAAGGCATCAAATTCGAGTGGGGACCTTCTCAACAAGCCGCTTTTGAAGATCTGAAATTAGCTCTCTGTAATGCCCCTGTCCTCGCTATGCCTGATTCCTCAAAGAAATTCATCGTCCAAACGGACGCGTCATCGTCAGCTGTAGCTGCAGACCTTCTTCAAGAGACTGAACTAGGGAGGCGACCCATCGCCTATGCATCTAGGACTCTATCGGCTCAAGAAGCCAAGTATTCCATCTATGAGCTCGAAGGGTGGGCAGTCTTATTTGCCTTAGAAAAGTTCCGTCTCTATCTGGAACATGTCAAATTCGACCTGGAGACAGATAATCAAGCTTTAAGCTGGGTCTTAGGTAGGCCGCGTCGTACTGGTCGTATAGCCCGCTGGGCTATTCGTATTTCCGCCTTCCAGTTTGATGTTAGACATATCAGAGGTACCGAAAATGTTGTTGCTGATGGACTCAGCCGTATGTTTTCTAACAACGTCGAGACCCAGGAACCAGTCGACAGTTCATCACCTCCCGAGTCCATACTATCTGGTGTTAATGCCATCTTAACAGATGCTCCCATGCTTTTTAGGGATATTGAGAAATACCAACGTGAAGATCCGACGCTGGCTCCGATAATGGAAACCCTTTCTTCTGGGGGACATGTTGTCCCTTATGTTCTGAGGAATGGTGTTCTATGTTGCCCTTCGAGGCATGATAAGTTGATGAAAGTTGTTGTTCCAGCGGTTCTTGTACCTATGATCTTCAAGTATTATCATGAGACCCCATTAGGAGGGCATCTTGGTATCTTTAAAACTCGTGAAAAGATTCGGGAAATGTTCATCTGGAAAGGTATGGACGGTGAAATCCGTGAACTAGTAAAGGCTTGTAAATCCTGTTTGATTAGTAAACCAACCATGTCCACCAAGGTAGGCCTCTTGTCTTCGCATCAAGCATCGCGCCCCATTTAACGCCTGTATATTGATTATGTAGGACCCTTCCCCCAGTCGAAGGGAAATGCCAACAAATTCATCTTTGTATGTGTAGATGGTTTTACCAGATTTTCCTGGTTATTTCCGACTAAGCTGGCTACCGCTCAGTCCACCATTACTTGCCTAAATTCTATTTTTGCTTCTTTTGGTCCGTGCCAATATATTGTATCTGATAATGCTAAGGCTTTTACATCTAATTTATTTCGTAAATTTTGTTTTGACTTATCCATCTCTCATGTAACTACTTCTGCTTATTACTCTCAACCATCTCTGGCTGAACGGGTTAACCGTAATCTCAGGTCCGCACTTATTGCCTATCATCATGAAGATCATTCCAGGTGGGACACGTCCCTGCATTGGATAGCTTTTGCTTTGAATTCGGCGGTTCATGAATCTCACAAGTTTACTCCAGCTTCTTTGATGTTTAAGTTTGTTCCCAACTCGCCGCTCTCTAACCTCTGGTCTCTGAGTGACATTCTGCCCGAGACAATAGATCCGGACAACATTAAAGATCTTTGGAAGAAGGCTAAAGCTAATCTTAAAGTATCTCATGAAAAAGTTAGGGAAAGGTATGATCGTGGACGGAGATCCACCCCTTTAAAGGTAGGTGACCAAGTAATGGTCAAAAATTTTGTTCCCGCGGGCAAGCTTGCCCCCAGATTCCTTGGGCCATGTGTTATTCTCGATTTCCTCACCCCGGTTACGTTGTTATTAAGCAATCCAGCCACCGAGAGGATATTTAGGGTTCACCTGTCACAGGTGAAACCAGTGTAAATTTTGTGTCAACTTGCTTCATATAATTTGAAAGGAATATGAAGGTTATATTTTTTTGAGTTCAACTTTTAAGGCTTTCTGCCCCTTCTATAATATTTTGTCTTATATGTAAGCCTCTTGTAAAACCTTCCCCGATCCGTTAAACTGCCATTCTGTCCTTGCCTCGGCCATTACCACGCTCCCGTCTCCTGCTTCAATACACACTGTGGCTTGATTTGAGTAAATGCCATGGATATCTGCACGCCGCTGACCCCTCAACCTCCTCACCAAGCCTGTGCCCTTTAAAAAAAGATGATGGTCCAACACAATTCTGCCGCCAAGCTTTAATGTTTCAGTGCCCCCGCAGCCGCGCGGCGCCGTGCAGCAACTGGAGCAGAGGACGGGCCCCCTCGGCCCCAGCGAGGACGACGTGTGCACGGCGAGCCGGAGCTCTCCTCCCGGCCAAGGCTGATGTGCGGCGCACGACCTGCTACTTGCCCGCAGCCTGTATATGTTCACCGCGGGCGCGGCGTGCTTCAACACCTCTGCTCCCCTCATAGTGCGGGCGAGCGGTATCTCAGGGTACTTGAGGGGTCCGAGCGGCCTCCTTTGGACGCAAGCCGCAACGGCCGGTCTGGCCATCCCACTTCATCACCATCTACTACATGAACAGTTACTATAAGTAATGACTACACTTGGGAATTCAACTGCAATATTTGGTGGATTTTGAAATTTTTTTTTTCCCTTCACTTTCAAGTATAAAAAGTTATCTTCAGAAATTCAACTTCTACAAATATAAAGACCTTACTTCATCTGCAACAACAAAATTTTGAAACTAAATCAAACCAAATTAAGAAATTTCTCAAATACTTCTGCAATTTATTTTAATATCAACATCAAAACTTGGACCTTATTTTCAAACAAAAGTTTATGTTCTTCTGTGTTACCCCTTGGAGGAACTTTTGGGGGGGGAGGTCTGTACCGGGTGGTACACCTCCACGCCGCTAATTTAAATGCGCGCCAGTTAAAACTCCTCTGCTGGAGGAAGTCTGAACTTTATTGACGGTATTAATTTTCTACCTTCTCAGAAGATGTCACTACCTGTAAATTTTGGAGTTTTAGAACTGTGTCACTTTTGATGTGTTTTTGTTTCGCTCGAAGTAAGAAGTGTGAACTTTCTCTTCTAGAGGACACTACTGAAGATCTACAATAGTGCAACCTAGTGCGGAGTCAAAGAACTATTTTTTTTGGAGAAAATTTAATTTCAAGAGTTTGTTCTTTGTTAAATTTCTTTCTGTCATTGTTTAAGTTGGCAATATTTACCCCTTTCTTCCCCTTGTTATGAATGTATCCAATCCCGAATTTCTTCTATTAATTTCTGACCAATCTGGTGTATCTTCCCCCAACTTGAATCTGTTGCGGGGTCCTACCCAATAAAGAGTTTGTGGGAGGGTGTTTTCTTTCCTCTAACGCCTAGAACCTTCCGCGAGAGGATATAAACTGCTGATTTTCGGGTCTCCGGGCCACTTCTGTTCCATCTTTCAGTGTGTTAAGTACATAGCAGGGGGCGGGAAACGCCTCCTTCTTCGGCGGCCGTTCAACACAAGGTAATGGCCGATTAATAAAGTCTTTCTTTGCTAGCTCAGCAGTTTAACTTTCGGGGCGGGTTCTAAGCGTTCAACCATGTAACCTTTTCCTAAAATGTAACTACTCTTTTCATATATTCTCTTTTACAAAGACATATCGGGATAGAGAGTGCTTAACCCTCTCGAGCTCCCAATCACATCGTCTTGAGGTGAACTTATTTTTCTCAACCTATTCTTCCGTAATGTAATGTAAATTGTTATTAAGTCACCTCTGTACTATGGGATTAGCCCTTGTATTAATGGCCTAGTGCCAAGTAGGTCTTAAGCAAAGTGTATTAGGAGTGCAAATTCGCCTCCTCTCAAATTGTATTTTAGAGGTCATGTATTAACTTTCTTGTCATTTAACAGACCTCAGTAGGTTGGGTATTTTACCCCTGTGTATATGGCCTTTGAGGACAGCTTAAAGGTGGAGTTTGGAGTGGCCTATGATAGGCTTGGATTTTAAGGGGAAGTTGCCCTTTATGGAAAATTGTGTCTCAGCCTCAAGGAGGCTTTTGGGTGTAATTGGAAGCAAATGTTTCTGGCATGTTTGGGGGTTTTCGGCCCCTTTGTTGTATGGTGTTCATTGTAAGGTTGGGCTCATTGCTCAAGAATTATGTTTCTGACTTTTGAATCCCCAAATGGGGTACCTATGTAAATGTATTTTTCAATCGTGTTTCGGCTACTAAGTACCTGTTCTATTTGTTGTTACCTAATTTTGCAAAGAAAATATAACCTTGTTAAATTTTAAAATTAATTTCACTTTAGTAGCTTGAGACCTATTCACCACCCAGCACCTTCTTTCAGGCATAACTACCACCAAAACACGGTAACAATAATAATAATAATAATAATAATAATAATAATAATAATAATAATAATAATAATAATACCTGTATCTTGATAAGGTTCAGAATACCGTATTTTCTCTCAGTTCAGGTACCTTAACATTCTTTTGTGGTTACACAAATGTTTTTTTTGATTTATCGGAACTCTTTATCTTCCCTGTGGGTGGAGCCATGGCATGGAGATTACATCGCTCTATGGCCTGGTAAGCTCGGAAAGATATGCATTATTCTATGTTTTTTCATGTAAAAAATATGTTTCAGAGCGATTTTTTTAATAACTGCATCCTTCTTAGACTTCCTCATGTTTTTTTCTTATTTCTTGATTGTCGGTCTCTCCGGTTCTTCATCCATTCAAATTTTTATTTTCTTCTTTCATCCGTACACGCTTTCTATTTTCTTCCTGAAAACCACAGAGCTTTCTAATTCTATTTCGAAATGCTGAACCGTATAGAATTTCTCATTTCGTAATGCTCGTTTTGGATAAATCCCTTTTTCACTTCAATGAATCATTTTTTTTATTCTTGTCAAAAAGATCAATTTTTTCCAGTCTTTCCTTCTTTTTCTAAGGGTTTATGATACCTTTTCACTATGGCTATGAATTTCTTTATTGTTTATTTTCATCCAAGTACTCCCAAAGTTTCTTGGTCCAAGTGTCTTCTTTGGTACTTTCCTTTCCTTTTCCTATAATTCTCCAGTTCCTCCGTTTTTATACTAATATCTTGCGGTAGTTTGCCTGCCTCTTACCTGGAGGCCCAGGGCTCCATTCCCGTCCAGGTCAGGGACCCGAGGGCTGGTTCGAGGTCCACTCAGCCTACGTGATTAGAATTGAGGAACTATCTGACGGTGAGATAGCTGCCCCGGTCTAGAAATCCAAGAATAACGGCCGAGACGATTCCGCGTGCTGACCAAACGACACCTCGCAATCTGCAGCCTTCGGGCTGAGCACTCGCTTTGTAGCGCAAGGCCCTTCAAGGGCTGTAGTGCCATGTGGTTAGGTTTAGTTAAAAACCCTGTGGATGCCCACAAAATACACAGTGTCTATAGGTTCATTTGCTTTTGAGAAGAGTGTACCTGCAAGGAGCTTACATAATAACCAGCGTTAATTTAGACTAATATCTTGAGCAACTTTACCTTAGTTCCCTATTTTTCAAGGGACTTGGAGAAAGAAAATCAGGATCTCACCATGCCCTGTCAAGGGTGAATGATTCATCAGTAGGAAGATGCTAAAATCGAAGCTAGTTACGCAAATATGAATGCAATATTTCTTTCACGTAAAAACCATTTGACCGACCAAGCTGAAATTTAGCATGATAACAACCGGGATCTTCCGTTAACATACAGGACTTAAATTTCGTCCGGTCTAACTGGCTACTTGTGTCAGAGTCCGCACCTTGATCTCCCTGTCCGACCTACCTTCTTCAACACTTGTTTCTTCATACCTATACGGAATAAGGTTTTCGAGGCCTAAGGATTCTTTCACATTCACACCCTTCATCACTTTTGTCTTTTCTTCGCCGATTCCTTCACTTTTCGAAGTGTGGGATCCCTTCAAATTTCCCCTTTGATTAGTGTTAATAGAGGATGGTGATGGTGGTGTACTTCCTCTTAAAAAAATAATCACGACCACCACCACATCCTTAGCCTACATAACAAGTTCACTGAAATATGTTACGTCATCTTCACGTGATGTACTTACATATCGTCGTTGCGCCTGCGAAAAATGCTATGTGACAGTAATACTGACCCGCAGCACATATGTTACGAAGAGCGTGAATTCTTTGACAATATTCGCATAGTATTGAACCTAGATAACAGATCCTTACATGGCAAAGTTCTAAGATAAAATATTTCACGTAGTGGTATTTGTACGCCCTAAAACTCAGAGGAAAGAAAATTCTTCTCACTAATCCCCAAAATTAATATTTTTACACTAAACTACCCTCTGAATCATAAATTTAAGAGTCCTTATTTTCAATATTCTTAACAGTATAATTTTTGTTCTGCTTTCTAAATGAGTCTGATTGATAAAACACTAAGCCTATTAATTCTGACTAAAGTGCGGGTAAAACACATATTTTTTATACATAACTTGGTATTTGTGTGAGTTTTGCTATTTAAAGCCAACCTCGTTGTGGAGGGACAGCGTGCTGCCTCTTAACTGGAGGCACCGGGTTCAATTACTCATCGGTCCATAAAATTTGATATAGAACTGAGAGCTGAAATGGGGTTTGTTCAGTCTGATGATATCAACTAAAGATCTGCGTGAAACGAAATGTAGCGGATATGGTCGGGAAAGCTAAGCCGTATGGCTCAGTTTGTCATCAACAGATGTTACGACTGGGATTTTTTCGTTGGTTTGTTTGTTTCCAGCTTGAAAATTTTAGAACAGCAGAACGGTGCTTCCTTATGTGTAGAATGTTATGCACTGAAATTGCATATTAGAAATGGCCTTGCATTTTATGGCAGTGCCTTCACATATTGAGACAATGGTTAGTTTTGCATTCTGAATGATTTAATGAAATTTGACACAATACAAACAAAATATAATTTATATGTGACGCTTTAGTACTGAATTATCTTACTGTGGACGCTTCAGTAACGGAAACATTTTGGACTTATGTTAATAAAACATTTTGCATGTGGATCTTTCAATTTTTCTACAATGTTATTATTGCTTATTCTTGTAAAGAAGCGGCTCAAACTGACTCTACTAAAGAACAGTCCATGAAAGGTGTAAGGTGCTCAATGTGTGTGTATCCAATCCTTGCCCCGTTTCGCTATGGGGTTGAGTATGAAGGAAGATGAATCACCTAAGTGAATTTTACGACAGGATGCTTTTCCTGTCGTCAACCTCACCAGACCATTAATGATATGAAATGAATAACATGATATATAACATTAGGATGAAACTCAGCCCCGGCAAATAGCCTACTGCTGTCTAATAATATGAAGGACATTTCCATTCGACGGACAGATCATCATCAAAAGCGTCATATGCCCTCATTCCATGTACACACTTTAGAGAGCTTTGGAATTGAATCCGGTAGTTTGGCGCGCAGCAAGAGCAAAGTGTAGCTTCCACTGAAGTCCCAGTCTCATCCATGATTGTGACAATATGGAAGCTGCTGGGGTATGGGTGATGCTGAGTAATGACATTTGGGGCACAAATAATGCCTGAGTGTTATGAAAGGTGTTGCTCATAGGGTCAGTCGTGCTGCAGTGGCACATTATGGCCCAGTGAGGAAAGCAATGGCAAACTACCCCACTTTTATGCCTAGTACGCCTCATCTAAGCTCTGTCATTGGTTTTTGCGGTTTTCCTAAAACTAGACATTCTTTCGTGGTGCTATTTGAGGATCCAACCAGCCTCTAGGCTGATGACCTAAAAGACATACACATTATCACCCCACCTACCCTGCCTGCCGACATTCTCATGGAAAAGATGTGTTTCTACAAACGGGACTCGAATAGACTGACCACGGTGCCAGAAAATAATTTAGGTCTTAACGATCAAGGCCACTAGATGGGGTACTTCATTTCACTTATAGCTTGAAAAATAGGATAACATATAAGCTTTTCCGCAGAATCAGAGAAGTTATTGTAGGTCATTGTCAAAGTAAATTAAAAAAAGAGACTGTTTATCTCATAGTAGTACTCCAGATGCTCCAAATCGTGTGTTCTTTACACGGGATGAGAGAATTTCTTGAAGTTTACGTTCATATCATTTGGAACAGTCTCTTTTGTTCCTAACTCCTCCATGTGGAAACACATAACTGTCCACAAGTGGATGATTCGAAAAGAACGACCAAGATTATCGCAGAAGAGAACGAAAACAAAGCTATAATTTTCTTGTGAGGTAGTTTACGACTGATTTTCACATCCACGCGACCACAAATGCAAGCTGAAGCAGCCTACTACGTTGTATAAACTCTTAGATATCCGTGCACTTAACGATGCGTAAAACTTGCAATGAGTTTTCAGGGCACCTGTCTGCGAAGACCACAGTACAGTAGTGCAATCATAATTTGGACACATACACTTATTCTAGGAGGACGAGAAATATAATGCGCATTGAACGAATATTGCAGATTGTTATTAGCTTATTTTGTAAAACAAGAGGCAAAATGTTTCCACCTATTCAATACTCATTTATTGTAACCTAAAATATTTACATATATTTGAAACTATTTTCGGTCTTGCTGGAAACAATAATCAGTCAAAATCTTAAAGTTAAGGCAAGACATAAATTATAATCCGGTGCAAGGAAAGTAATGAGTTGAATGAGAATAAATCATTATGGGTTTGGAATTGGTGGAAGTCTTTTAGCCCCTCAATACGCAATAATATGAAATTCATTACCTATGATTATTTTACTACTTACTGGTTACACTTCATGGTTAATTTCTTATGACAGTTTATTTTTTGCCATGTTTTTATGACCACAAATTCACTTCATGCTGTCGGAAGGGAAACCTCTGTAACTACTTGGTTTATTGACCTTACTTTCGTAAATAAAGAGTTTCGCTTCGCTCGCTAAGATCGCATCCTAATAACTGTCATTACATGATTGCTGCATAACATGCATTCATTTGTTGGCAAGACCTATCGTGCACAATATCTTCTGGTATGAACTAGAACAAATTTGTTACTTTCATTGACCTATCTCAGTCACATCCTTGGCTTTTACGATATGAAAGTGGCGGTCATTTTAGTGGGCATGGCAGACGGAGATGTAAAAGCAACTACTGGCTAAGTGAGGAAAGCAACGGGAAAGTATATCACTGCCCATTTCTCTAGTACGCCTCTTCAGTGACGCCTGGCCCTCCTATGACGATTGATGGTGGAGCTGTTGAGGTCCAAACCAGCCTCCGGGCTGATCACTCAACATACGTGCATAATATACTCTACCACGTTGAATTTAAAATTTAAATAACATTGAGACGATCCAGTTTAATGGCTTAGAACAGAAATCAATCAGTGAAAGAATAAGGAAGGTGGAATTAGCGTACCAGTTAACGATAGATGTTTACAAAACGAAATCACTAAATCTGAGAACAAAACTGAGGCACAATAACGCTGTGATCAAGCCAGAAAGACTAAACGCTGATGAGAGCTTGTATTTAACAAGTAGTGTATTGCTGGAACAGATAGAAAAGAAAGAAAGATCGTAAGGAAGTTTCTGGAAACAAGATATGTTGGTGAACAACAGAATACCTAAACAGAAGTATTACAAAGTATCTGGAGGAATTATAGTGTCGCTGAAGAAGAGACGAATACATTTTTATGGACATCTCCTATGTATGAATCAAGAAAGGTTGACTCGAAAGCTCCTTACAGATTTTGAAGGGAAAAGGATTGTTGCCAGGTGGTACATACCGATATGGAGAGACTGGGTATTGGTTAGAAAGACATTCAAAACAGGAACCACTTACGACAGTTAGTTTCATACTTCAGAGTCTTCCGAGGAACAATAGAAAAGAAACCTGCACATGTATTTCCAGAGGAAATAAAGGAGGAGATAAGACAAAGAATGAAGCTGTATTGGAATAAGATCAAAGCCAGTGGAGGGGAAAAAAGATCAAGAATACCGTAGTTGTTACTCTATGGTTCATGGTGACCAAAATCGTACAGAATAATAATAATATTAAGATGAACACATTACGCTCAGTTCAGGGACCAACAATAAAACAGTCACCACCATTCGTGAAAGAATCCATATCATTCGATAATCGGTCGATATAGACCAGGTGGCCCGCCAGCCCCGTAGTTTCTACTTATTAGTTTTCCGCATGCAATAATGATGAGTGGGATGTCTAATAACTGATTTTCACTGTGGTATTACTCCTGCGGACAGGTTACGACAGAATACGAAGAGGGAACAACTGGACGGTCGTTCGCTGCAAGTTCATCCCATTGCGTTACGACCCGTCGTTTTCAAACACATATTAGTAAGCTGGTATTTGTGCACTAGGACTACAGCTGCTGTCAACACATCGACAATGTGTGTGTGTTCAGCAACGAGGAACACACAGGCATAATTTTAATCTAAGTTAATTTAATTTAAATGTGGTCGGAATTCAGCCGAAGCTCGCAGACAATATGCGCAGGAGTCTCCAAATCGCCGCCAGCTTTCTATACACGTATTTTACTGAAGAGACTTGTTATTAGGAACTTACAGATCGTTCAAGACACAAACCACATAAAAGCAACTCTTCCCTCTGTACATGTTAATGCGTTCTGTCTGTCTGTTAGGTCATCAACCCAGAGGCTGGTTGGATCCTCAAATAGCACCAACAAAGGCGTACTAGGGAAGACGAGGGGTGAGGTCATTTGCCACTTCTTTCCTCACTGGGCCAGACAACTAGCCTACACTCCAGCAGCTTCCATATTGTCACAGCCATGGATGAGACTGGAACTTCGGTGAAAGCTACACTTTGCTCTGGCTTGTGCCAAGAGATGGGTGGAAAAGCACTGTATCCATCAAGAAAGAACAGCAGGCAGTGTTCACGCGTTATTGAACTTTATTTCCTGCATATTTGGAGTATTTAAACCAGCTATTACACATCCCATTCATTATCAGTGCATGCGGGACAGTTGTACGTAGAATGTATTGACTTGCCGACATGAACCAGTTTAGCCATCTTGTAAGTAAATGCCTTGATAAAGTTTTTTGATAGTATGTTTTAATGCTGGTATATTTTGAGTGTAATAAGTAACTACATTGTCGTACAGTTCTATTTTCAACATTAATTTTAAGAACGAAAACATATGGAATACGTTATCTTTTGAAAAAATATGTATACTATCAGATTTCTATATTACATAATTAACCTGGTCCAGGTCAAAGTACGTCCAGTAAGATATGTATTATTCGCGTAATTTCTGTCCAATAAACTCATTCAATATTTGTATTACTGTAAGTATCAGTAGTTTTGCATGTAGCTCGCAGCCAAGAGGTAGCGAGCTTGCATCGTACCATTATGTGAAAAGAACTACTCGCAAGTAGACATCTCCAGTTCCCCCTTGCAATTTCAAAATAAACATGCTGATGCATACTATGATTTTCTAGAATTTACTGATATACCTTTTAGCTGCTAATGGTCATGGGTAATGGATGTAAAACTTGTGAAGTATGAAGGCATAAATATAAATGAATGTTTTTCTTATTTATGAATTTTAATGGATAAAATTGCGGTAGAAGGCAAACTGTAGTTCAAACACTTTGAAAAGTTAGTATCGTATATCGTAAGTTACTTGCCATGCCACTCGTCGCAGCCACTGTATGCAGACATTTTAATTTGGCATCATCAAGGTGTCTGCACATCAATTTCAATGTTATATTTTACTCTACCTGATTTCAGAGTAAACGAACGATCTATGTCCGGGTTTTATTTAATTTTTTCGGTGAAACACCAAATGTGCTACCAGAGATCCTTTACATGCCGATGTTGTACGACCGTCGAATGACATATTTTCCACCCTTGAAAGATTCGAATACCTCTGCCGAGTTTTAGCCCGGAATGTTTGAAACTGGAGGTGGACAATGGAGTTTATTTGATTTGATTTCATGGTCATAGCCATGGGGTATCCAAGTTTACGCCATTTCCAAACCACAGAGACGTATAATTATTGTGAGCATAGCAGAACAGTGATAAAATTATTACAGTAGTTGCCGAGACAATCAACATTCACCGGAATTGAGTTTCTCAGAGCACTTCATTCCCTCCTCGAACTGCTCAGCTGTGTCCAACAATATCCATGTTATTTATCTCTCCATCTAAACCGCAACCCCATAAAGCTGTTGCCAATTGGTCAGCTTCTTGTAGCTTGTTGGCCGAGCGCCAGTCTCCTCTGTAATTGTGATTGAACATTGCAATATATTCGGGGTTACACATGTTAAATTGATAGCTGTAGAGCCTTGTTGTAGCGGCAACACAATGCAGCCACATACAATAGCATGTCTAGGATTGTGCCTTGGAACAAGTGTTTGTGGCTTTTAGCAGTCGCTGTAGAGCAGAAATATATTGAAAACACATCAGGATATAGGCCTATGTCCTTATGTTTCAAGACTTTTACATATGATTGACAATAAAATGCCACGCTTCCTTTTCTATAATAATATAATCTTGGAGGATATTCGGATAATATAATGTTGAAGTTGATGGCATCGATTCCCGGACTATCAGCTCGAAAACTGTTTGAAATGAGCGTTTCTAGAGATTGAGATATATATGAGATTAAAATTTCAAATTCAGAAAAATCTGAAGTAAATCGCATAAACAAAGTTTCCTTCGATTTCAGTTGAAATTTTATTGCTATTGTGTATTTCTTGGAGTAAATAGCAATACAGCTAGCGCAGTGATGACGCGCCTTAACGCGCTTCGACCATGGACTTGAATTTTGTAGGAGAGTGGGTTCGAACCACGTCTTCGGCTGTCTTGAGAATTGTTTCCCATTTTCATTTCGAGACAAATGCCGGAACAGCTCCCACTCATCGGCCACAGCCGAATCCTTCCATCTCCTTTCCCCAATTTATTTCACCATCACTCATTTCATCAGTAGCTACTCAACTGAGTAGTTAACGGGACGTAAGCAATTACATTATTATTATTATTATTATTATTATTATTATTATTATTATTATTATTATTATTATTATTATTATTATTATTATTATTATTATTATTATTATTATTATTGTTACCGTGTTTTTGTGGTAGTTATGCATGAAGGAAGGTGCTGGGTGGTGAATAGGTCTCAAGCTACTAAAGTGAAATTAATTTTAAAATTTAACAAGGTTATATTTTCTTTTCAAAATTAGGTAACAACAAATAGAACAGGTACTTAGTAGCCGAAACACGATTGAAAAATACATTTACATAGGTACCCCATTTGGGGCTTCAAAAGTCAGAAACATAATTCTTGAGCAATGAGCCCAACCTTACAATGAACACCATACAACAAAGGGGCCGAAAACCCCCAAACATGCCAGAAACATTTGCTTCCAATTACACCCAAAAGCCTCCTTGAGGCAGAAACACAATTTTCAAGAAAGGGCAACTTCCCCCTAAAATACAAGCCTATCATAGGCCACTCCGAACTCCACCTTTAAGCTGTCCTGAAAGGACATATACACAGGGGTAAAATACCCAACCTACTGAGGTCTGTTAAATGACAAGAAGGTTAATACATGACCTCTAAAATACAATTTGAGAGGAGGCGAACTTGCACTCCTAATACACTTTGCTTAAGACCTACTTGGCACTAGGCCGTTAATACAAGGGCTAATCCCATACTACAGAGGTGACTTAATAGCAATTTACATTACCTTACGGAAGAATTGGTTGAGAAAAATAAGTTCACCTCAAGACGATGTGAGTGGGAGCTCGAGAGGGTTAAGCACTCTCTATCCCGATATGTCGTTTTAAAAGAGAATATATGAAAAGAGTAGTTACATTTTAGGAAAAGGTTACATGGTTGAACGCTTAGAACCCGCCCCGAAAGTTAAACTGCTGAGCTAGCAAAGAAAGAAGTTATTAATCGGCCATTACCTTGTTGTTGACCGCTGCCGAAGAAAGAGGCGCTTCCCGCCCCCTGCTATGTACTTAACACACTGAAAGATGGAACAGAAGTGGCGCAGAGACCCAAAAATCAGCAGTTTATATCCTCTCGTGGAAGATTCTAGGCGTTAGGGGAATGAAAACACCCGCCCACAATAATTTTATTGGCTAGGTTATAGAAACATATCCAAGTTGGGGGGAAATACATCGGATTGGTCGGAAATTACTAAAAGAAATTCGGGATTGGATAAATCTAAAACAAGGGGAAAAGGAGGGGTATACAGCCAACTTAAACAATAACAGAAAGAAATTTAACAAGAAACAAACGTTTGAAATAAAAATTTCTCCAACAAAATAGTTCTTTGACTCCGCACTAGGGTGCACTATTGTTGATCTTCAGTAGTGTCCTCTAGGAGAGAAAGTTTACACTTCTTACTTCAGGCGAAACAAAAACACATCAAAAATGACACAGTTCAAAAACTCAAAATTTTCCACGTGGTGACATCTTCTGAGAAGGTAAAGAATTAACAGCGTAGATAAAGTTCAGCCCTCCTCCAGCAGAGGAGTTTCAACAGGCGCACATTTTAAATTAGCGGCGTGGAGGTGTACCGCCCGGTACAGACCTCCCCCCCCCCCAAAAGTTCCTCCAGGGGTGACACATGAAATTGTTTGAAACAAGGTCCAAGTTATGCTGTGGATATGAAGATTGATTGCAGAAGCATTTATAAGATTTCTTAATTTGGTTTGATTCAGTTTCAACATTTGTTGTTGCAGGTGAAGTACAGTCTTTATGTTTGTAGAAGTTGAGTTCTGAAGATAAACTTTTAATACTTAAAAGTGATGAAAAATTTTGCATAGTCCACCAAATATTGCAGTTAAATTCCCAAGTGTAGTCATTACTTATAGTAACTGTTCATGTAGTTGATGGTGATGAAGTGGGATGGCCAGACCGGCCGTTGCGGCTTGCGTCCAAAGGAGGCCGCTCGGACCCCTCAAGTACCCTGAGATACCGCTCGCCCGCACTATGAGGGGAGCAGAGGTGTTGAAGCACGCCGCGCCCGCGGTGAACATATACAGGCTGCGGGCAAGTAGCAGGTCGTGCGCCGCACATCAGCCTTGGCCGGGAGGAGAGCTACGGCTCGCCGTGCACACGTCGTCCTCGCTGGGGCCGAGGGGGCCCGTCCTCGGACCCCGTTGCTGCACGGCGCCGCGCGGCTGCGGGGGCACTGAAACATTAAAGCTAGGCGGCAGAATATTGTTGGACCATCATCATTTTTTTGAGGGCACAGGCTTGGTGAGGAGGTTGAGGGGTCAGCGGCGTGCAGATATCCATGGCATTTACTCAAATCAAGCCACAGTGTGTATTGAAGCAGGAGACGGGAGCGTGGTAATGGCCGAGGCAAGGACAGAATGGCAGTTTAACGGATCGGGGAAGGTTTTACACGAGGCTTACATATAAGACCAAAATATTATAGAAGGGGCAGAAAGCCTTAAAAGTTGAACTCAAAAAAAAAAAAAAATATATAACCTTCTTATTCCTTTCAAATTATATGAAGCAAGTTGACACAAAATTTACACTGGTTTCACCTGTGACAGGTGAACCCTAAATATCCTCTCGGTGGCTGGATTGCTTACTAACAACGTAACTGGCGTAAGAAAATCGAGAATGATACAAGGCCCATGAAATCTGGGGGCAAACTTGCCCGCGGGAACAAAATTCTTGACCATCACCTGGTCACCTACCTTCAAAGTGGTGGGTCTCCGTCCACGATCATACTTTTCTCTAACCTTTTCATGAGATACCTTAAGATTGGCTTTAGCCTTCTTCCAAAGATCTTTAATATTATCCGGATCTATTGTCTCGGGTAGAATGTCACTCAGAGACCAAAGGTTAGAGAGCGGCGTGTTGGGAATAAACTTGAACATCAAGGAAGCTGGAGTGAACTTATGAGATTCATGAACCGCCGAATTCAAAGCAAAAGCTAACCAATGCAGGGACGTGTCCCACCTGGAATGATCATCATGATGATAGGCAATCAGTGCGGACCTGAGATTACGATTAACCCGTTCAGCCAGAGATGGTTGAGGGTAATACGCAGAAGTAGTTACATGAGAGATGGATAAGTCAAAACAGAATTTACGAAATAAATTAGATGTAAAAGCCTTAGCATTATCAGATACAATATATTGGCACGGACCAAAAGAAGCAAAAATAGAATTTAAGCAAGTAATGGTAGACTGAGCGGTAGCCAGCTTAGTCGGAAATAACCAAGAAAATCTGGTAAAACCATCTACACACACAAGGATGAATTTGTTGGCATTACCCTTTGACTGGGGGAATGGTCCTACGTAATCAATATACAGGCGTTCCATGGGGCGCGACGCTTGCTGAGAAGACAAGAGGCCTACCTTGGTGGACATGGTTGGTTTACTAATCAAACAGGATTTACAAGCCTTTACTAGTTCACGGATTTCACCGTCCATACCTTTCCAGATGAACATTTCACGAATCTTTTCACGAGTTTTAAAGATTCCAAGATGCCCCCCTAATGGGGTCTCATGATAGTACTTGAAGATCATAGGCACAAGAACAGCTGGAACGACAACCTTCATCATCTTGTCATGCCTCGAAGGGCAACATAAAACACCATTCCTCAGAACATAAGGGACAACACGTTCCCCAGAAGAAAGGGTTTCCATTATCGGAGCCAGCGTCGGATCTTCATGTTGGTATTTCTCGATATCCCTAAAGAGCATGGGGGCATCAGTTAAAATGGCATTAACATCAAATAGTGTGGACTCGGGAGGAGATGAACGGTCGACCGGTTCATGGTTCTCAACGTCGTTTGAAAACATACGGCTGAGTCCATCAGCAACAACATTTTCAGTACCTCTGATATGCCTGACATCGAATTGGAAGGCAGAAATACGGATGGCCCAACGGGCTATACGACCAGTACGACGCGGCCTACCTAAGACCCAGCTTAAGGCTTGATTATCTGTCTCCAGGTCGAATTTAACATGTTCCAGATAGAGACGGAACTTCTCTAAGGCGAATAAGACTGCCAAACCTTCGAGCTCATAGATGGAATACTTGGCTTCTTGAGCCGACAAAGTCCTAGATGCATAGGCGATGGGTCGCCTCCCTAGTTCAGTCTCTTGAAGAAGGACTGCAGCTACTGCTGACGACGATGCGTCGGTTTGGACAATGAATTTCTTCGAGAAATCAGGCATAGCAAGTACAGGGGCATTACAAAGAGCTAATTTAAGGTCTTCAAAAGCGGCTTGTTGAGAAGGTCCCCACTCGAATTTGATGCCTTTCCTACGAAGAAGGTTTAAGGGCGCCGCTCTATTAGCGAAGTTAGGAATAAACTTCCTGAAGAAATTCACCATACCAATGAACCTGGCGATACCTTTAATGTCCTTGGGAGGTTTAAAATCACGAATGGCCTGTGTTCTAGAATGATCGACTGCTACACCATCAGGTGACACAATATGCCCTAGGAAAGACATAGAGGGCTTAGCAAAGGCAACCTTGGACAACTTAACCGTTAACCCAGCCTTACAAAGGCGGTCGAGAACTTCTCGCAGATGATCTAGATGTTCTTCAAAAGTCTCTGAAAATACGACGACATCATCCAAGTAGTGATATAAGTACTCAAATTTGATGTCGGAGAAGACCCTATCTAGTAGCCTAGTGAGTACAGCTGCTCCGGTGGGGAGCCCGAAAGGCACGCGGTTGTATTCGTATAAATTCCAGTCCGTGGCAAACGCTGTAAGGTGTTTAGACTCTTCGGCAAGGGGAATTTGATTATAGGCCTGATTCAAGTCCAAGATGGTGAAGAACTTGGCCTTACGAAACCATGAAAAACAAGAATGAAGGTCAGGAAGGGGCACAGATTGCAACACCACCTTCCGATTGAGAGCCCTGTAATCAATGACAGGCCTGAAGCCTCCTTGGGGTTTCGGGACCAAAAAAAATAGGCGAAGAATACGCTGACTTAGAGGGCCTAATAATACCGTCCTTCAACATCTGATCGATGATTTCTTTCAGAGCCTTCATTTTAGGTGGAGATAGCCTATAAGGTGGAAAACGGACAGGAATCGAATCCGTGACCTCAATTTTGTATTCAATAAGGTCAGTAACACCAAGAGTATCAGAGAACACCTCGGGAAATGACTGACACAGTTTGCGAATACTATCAGCCTGCTCCTCAGTTAGATGTCTAAGGTCTAACAACATCTCATCCTGGGTAGGCGAAATAGACGAACATGACACAGAATTACACTTTAATAGTGGGATTTTACAATTAGAAGCAATTTTGAATGTGCACGACCTAGACTGGAGATCGAGCACAAGACCAGTGTGAGAAATAATGTCAGCTCCTAATATAATGGGGCAAGACAATTGCTTGGCCACAAACAATTTAACTTTCCATGTAATTTTGACCAGTAAGGAACCTAGAATTTCTAATGGAGATGAATTAGCCGATACGTATTGAACAGGAGAAGAGACATAGTCAGGAAGTTTACACACCGTTTTCAATTTAGAATACCATTCAGCCGAAATAATCGAACAAACACTTCCTGAATCTAAGAGAGCTGTTATAGGCTCGTTATTTAATTCAATCTTAAGAAAAGGAACAGGTGCGGGGGTATCCGCCGCAATCCTAAGACATTCTTTAGGGCATTCAAAAGATGAATTTGAAGGCTGATCGTCCTCTGAATTTACAACCTGTTTACCAGGGGCTGAGTCTCGGGAAGATGGATTAGTCGACTCAGCCGAAGCCACTAGTCACTTTTTATTATTGGCATAGGTAGAATTTGCACCAGAAGTTGAGCAGGAGAGGGTGCTATTCGAGTTTGGGCAATTCTTGGCGATATGTGAGAAGGCCCCACATTTAAAACAGCCTTGTGCTGAACCAGCTAAATTATTTGCCCTACTACTTTTGACCAATGGACATTTATTGCGAAGATGGTCAGGCGACCCGCAAGCATAACATTTACGGGGTGTGACTGGTCGGCGAGGTGGAGGCCGAGTATTACTAAACGAAGGAGGGGGTTCTTTTGCCACACGCAAGGAATCGGCGTACCTAACTCCTTCCGCTGAGACGGCCAACGCTTCAAGTTCAGAGAAAGTTTGCGGGCACGCCGCGAAACACAAGTATGACCTATAAGATGGTGAAATGCCTTCTACAATAGCCTGTACAATCTGATCTTCAGGAAAATGAAGGGCAAACACCCTAGTGTAAAACTTAATGTCCTGTATGAAATCAGCCAAGTTTTCATCCAAGCGCTGTACACGATAATAGTACTTCTGAATAAGGCAGGACCTGGCCCTAGCCGGGATGAAATTAGCTAGCAAATGGGCATGGAAATCCTCAATAGATGATTGCTCGGCAATGGCTCTTACGATTTTATCTGAAAGAATACCAATAGCATACGGATAAACAATTTGCAAAATTTGACATGGAGAAAGAGAAAACACAAGGGCATGATCCTGAAATTCAACTAGAAATCTTAAAAATGAAATTACATCACTGGTGGTATTAACAGAAAACTTAGAAATACCTCTGAGCAACATTGCCAATGGATGAGGCAAGCTGCTAAACCCAGGTGACATAGTAGGTAAAGGTTTCAATGGCAAGGAAGTTAATTCAGAACGGATGTTACTCAATGATGCACGACGTTCAGATTCGTTGTCCAATGGGGCAGGGATAGTTTGAGCAGCAACGGTTATCCTATTAACTTCTCCCTTGGGAGGCGCTTCCTCACTACCTGCATTCACTATGGTGGGTTGATCAGATTTGGGAGGAACTTCCCCAGTCAACAATAGAGTGACCTTACTAGATAATTCGGAAATATTTTCCAGGAGCGTACTAGCTTCCTTCCTCTGAACGTCATTCAGTTTTAGAGACAACAGATCGTTAACCCTATTCGAAAAATGATATAGCCTGCCTTGCACACGCTTAATTTGATTAGGAGACGGATCATTTTCATAAAAAAACTAACTACAGAAGCTAGCCCAGTAATATTCTCGACGATCGTGGAAAGAGAGTCATCAATTTCTTTCTCTCCCAAATTGGGGATGGAAATGGGCAAATCTAGGGACTCTCTAAGCTTGTTTGTGTCTACTGCAACCGTGCCTCCAGATTGCACATTTCTGATAGTTAATTCATAGATCAACTCTTCTTTGCGCAAATAATTAAGATGGAGAACATCGCGAGGGCCTGGCATGATGACAGAACAATTTTGAAAAAGTCAAAAAATTCCAGCAACTGAGAAAATGGTTAGAGTTCGGATCAAAACAATGTGTAGCCGTCAAAAAGGTCTAAATTGAGACCCATTCAACCACGCTCTGCTACCACTTGTTACCGTGTTTTTGTGGTAGTTATGCATGAAAGAAGGTGCTGGGTGGTGAATAGGTCTCAAGCTACTAAAGTGAAATTAATTTTAAAATTTAACAAGGTTATATTTTCTTTTCAAAATTAGGTAACAACAAATAGAACAGGTACTTAGTAGCCGAAACACGATTGAAAAATACATTTACATAGGTATCCCATTTGGGGCTTCAAAAGTCAGAAACATAATTCTTGAGCAATGAGCCCAACCTTACAATGAACACCATACAACAAAGGGGCCGAAAACCCCCAAACATGCCAGAAACATTTGCTTCCAATTACACCCAAAAGCCTCCTTGAGGCAGAAACACAATTTTCAAGAAAGGGCAACTTCCCCCTAAAATACAAGCCTATCATAGGCCACTCCGAACTCCACCTTTAAGCTGTCCTGAAAGGACATATACACAGGGGTAAAATACCCAACCTACTGAGGTCTGTTAAATGACAAGAAGGTTAATACATGACCTCTAAAATACAATTTGAGAGGAGGCGAACTTGCACTCCTAATACACTTTGCTTAAGACCTACTTGGCACTAGGCCGTTAATACAAGGGCTAATCCCATACTACAGAGGTGACTTAATAGCAATTTACATTACCTTACGGAAGAATTGGTTGAGAAAAATAAGTTCACCTCAAGACGATGTGAGTGGGAGCTCGAGAGGGTTAAGCACTCTCTATCCCGATATGTCGTTTTAAAAGAGAATATATGAAAAGAGTAGTTACATTTTAGGAAAAGGTTACATGGTTGAACGCTTAGAACCCGCCCCGAAAGTTAAACTGCTGAGCTAGCAAAGAAAGAAGTTATTAATCGGCCATTACCTTGTTGTTGACCGCTGCCGAAGAAAGAGGCGCTTCCCGCCCCCTGCTATGTACTTAACACACTGAAAGATGGAACAGAAGTGGCGCAGAGACCCAAAAATCAGCAGTTTATATCCTCTCGTGGAAGGTTCTAGGCGTTAGGGGAATGAAAACACCCGCCCACAATAATTTTATTGGCTAGGTTATAGAAACATATCCAAGTTGGGGGGAAATACATCGGATTGGTCGGAAATTACTAAAAGAAATTCGGGATTGGATAAATCTAAAACAAGGGGAAAAGGAGGGGTATACAGCCAACTTAAACAATAACAGAAAGAAATTTAACAAGAAACAAACGTTTGAAATAAAATTTCTCCAACAAAATAGTTCTTTGACTCCGCACTAGGGTGCACTATTGTTGATCTTCAGTAGTGTCCTCTAGGAGAGAAAGTTTACACTTCTTACTTCAGGCGAAACAAAAACACATCAAAAATGACACAGTTCAAAAACTCAAAATTTTCCACGTGGTGACATCTTCTGAGAAGGTAAAGAATTAACAGCGTAGATAAAGTTCAGCCCTCCTCCAGCAGAGGAGTTTCAACAGGCGCACATTTTAAATTAGCGGCGTGGAGGTGTACCGCCCGGTACAATTATTATTATTATTATTATTATTATTATTATTATTATTATTATTATTATTATTATTATTATTATTATTATTATTACTATTAATATGACCGTCTACGTGGTGTAGAGGCTACTGTGATTAGCTGCCATCCCCGGAGGCCAAGGTTCGATTCCCAACTATGCCACGAAATTTATAAGTGGTATGAGTGATGAAGTGAGGTCCTCTCAGTCTCGGGAGGTAAACTGAGTAGAGCGGGTTCGATTCCCACCTCAGCCATCCTCGAAGTGGTCTTCGATGTTTTCCCCACTTCTTTTCCAGGTAAATGCCTGGATTGTACCTAATTTAAGGCCAAGGCTGCTTCCTTCCCCCTTCCTTCCAACCATCTCATCTCACGCAAGCATAGCAGTTGAGTCCGCCTGGGCGAGTTACCGCTCTCCTAACCCAGTTAGATTCGCGATCAAACGTCTCACGCTCGGAGACACTGACCTTGAGGCAGTAGAGGTTGGATCCCTCGCTGTGTCTGAGGGAAAAAAACAACCGTGGACGGTAAACTGACTACATAAAAACATATTCATTTTTCTTACTTTCTTAATTAATTAATTAATTAATTAATTAATTTATTTATTTATTTATTTATTTATTTATTTATTTATTTATTTATTTATTTATTATGCCCAATTACAGAGTATGTTTGAACTTGTTAGTTTGGTCGGTCGGCCTTCCAGTCTTCTTCTTCTCCCAGAAACTCTTCATGGGTTCGTTGTGTTGTTTTTTGCGTTCTTCTGTCCACTGTTTTCCAGTGTACAATTTTGTACCTTTTTTCCACGAATGTGTGATTTGCAGCCAGTGTTCCAAAGACTGCGATTTTTTGTGGTATCGCCTGTAGCGCTTAGGTCTTGTAAAAGCTGCTTAAATTCTTCTACTACTTCAACTTGACTTTATTTGAATTTATTATTGTTAACAGTATTTTAGTAAATCTATTATTGTCCATTCTACATATGGGACGTTAGAATTTCAAGCGTTTCTTACGTACAGCATCATTAAACTAATCTGTTCCTATGTACATGTATAAAATAAAAAGATTACTGTTATTATTAATATTTTTATTAATACTATTATTATTATTATTGTTACAACGAGCCAGCCAGAATTTTCTGACCAAGCTCGATAGCTGCAGTCGCGTAAGTGAGGCCGGTATCCAGTGTTCGGGGGATAGTAGGTTCGAACCCCACTGCCGGCAGCCCTGAAAATGGTTTTCCGTGGTTTTCCATCTTCACACCAGGCAAATGCTGGGGCTGTACCTTTATTAAGGCCACGGCCGCTTCCTTCCCACTCCTAGGCCTTTCCTGCCCCATCGTCGCCATAAGACCTATCTGTGTCGGTGCGATGTAAAGCAACTAGCAAAAAGAAAAAAGAATTTTCTGGATTCGACCAAGTTTTGGATCGAAATAATGTAACATTATGATTTATGTAACTGTGTATTTTATTTCCGAAGAAATCGAACCCTGCACACTCTGAACAAGTGATCAGAACACTGTCCATTCGGCCAAGCATATAGATATCCTTACCTTTGTACTTAAATCTCCTTTGCCAGCACGGTGTAACAGTAGCCTGGTAGGCGCTGGCTTCCCCATACACACACATAACTCACGTTGTATATGCCCTGACTGGAGCCAAATGAAAGCTGGTCTTGAGCCAAACTTGCATCGTCATGCATCATCACATGGAAATGAAATCAGGAAATTAAAATTTAACTTGGAGCAGCTGGCGTGGACTCCCAAAACTATCCTGATATTTGCAATAACACTTACAGTTTTTAAATTATTGACAGCATCACCGAGATCTGAAGCATTAGTAACTTAGTTTATATTGCTGCTTTCACCGCCGGTATTAATAGCCACATGAAGGAGGACAACTACAGGGAATCTTCACGTATAGCCAAGACATTGCTCCATGTTCTCAGAAGGGAAACGTTACCGACCACGACTACCAATGTTCTAACCACTGTTGCCAGTACTAGAAGTTATAAGTCACAAAGTCATATTAAAAACGTGAAACAAACATCGCAATTAAATAAATAAATAAATAAATAAATAAATAAATAAATAAATAAATAAATAAATAAATAAATAAAGTTGTAGGGGGTCCACTGTCTGTAATTTCGTTTGATATGCAATTTTTTCAGGTTTTCTTCTTTTTGCAATTTAGGTCACCTCAAGACAGTAACAGTGCTTTTTAGTTTTCGTGTTTGTTTGTCCGTCTGTTTCACTCTCACGGCTGGATAGATCTCGACCGCAGATATATTAAATATCACTGAATAGAATGGAAATTTATAGGGAAACCACAACAGTTTTCTTCCATTTTCTCTTATACTTTTAATTTACTATAAATCCGTTGACTACATGTAAAACGTCCCTTCATTTTAAACAAATTTTGCATCGGCATAATTTCGCTTACACTTCAAATAAGGAAGAAATACACTACTTTCTGCGGATTTCATGCTCTCCATTGAGTAGCCGACAGACAATGAACCTACCGGTTACCATGGCAACGCCCCTGGCTGCTTGCTAGCGGGGAAGTAACTTAATCATTCCTGAAAACTCGTGGTTGTTCCTTGTGTTGAAGGCGAGAGAGACGTCATGCTGCCATTCTGCGGGAAATTTTAATAATTAATGTTATTTGCTTTACGTACCACTAACTAATTTTTAAGGTCTTCGGAGACGCCGAGGTGCCGGAATTTAGTCCCGCAGGAGTTCTTTTACGTGCCAGTAAATCTACCGACACGGGGCTGTCGTATTTGAGCACCTTCAAATACCACTGGACTGAGCCAGGATCGAACCTGCCAAGTTGGGGTTAGAAGGCCAGCGCCTTAACCGTCTGAGCCACTCAGCCCGGCGCGGGAAATTTTAGGAATACGCTTGGAGGTTAAAATCGTATTCGAAAAGCTCTAAAGGGGCTGTTAGTACTTGAACTGTACCGCAGAGGATAGCCCATGATTTTTTTTTTGCTAGGGGCTTTACGTCTCACAGATAGGTCTTATGGCGACGATGGGATAGGAAAGGTCTAGGAGTTGGAAGGAAGCGGCCGTGGCCTTAATTAAGGTACAGCCCCAGCATTTTCCTGGTGTGAAAATGGGAAACCACGGAAAACCATCTTCAGGGCTGCCGATAGTGGGATTCGAACCTACTATCTCTCGGATGCAAGCTCACAGCCACGCGCCTCTACGCGCACGGCCAACTCGCCCGGTGCCCATGATTTAAAACTGTAAGGTGTTTTCTGGCATTTGCTATCAATTACACTGCATTTCTCTTCTACTTATGTTGTCCGCTGTAATTTCTTGCCCCTGTCCCTTTAGGATTAAGTAATAACACCATAAGTCATCTTCTAATCTGTTTACCTAAAAGTTCCTGCGCCTAGATTTCTCTCTGTTAATGACTTCTTATATCCGTAACTTATATCATCAAAATTTAGCGAAGGACATTTTATTTTACAGTACATCCACTTGGTATATACATATTTGTCCTATCCGGCTGTTCTCAGTTATAATCCTATTTTCTATTAATTTCAACCTTCTTAACTGTAATATTTGTTCCTTAATTACTTCGCATGTATGCGAGTGCTAACCCAGAAACCTGAGCATTCTTTCCTTTGAGGAAAAGTTCCAATCTGTACAAATGTATGACATTTTGGCCCCGGAAAGTATCGAAATATGGAGGCAATTTTAATGACGATACAGACCTTCGTTTCGGGGTAAGTAGTGGCTATACGGTAATCCGTATCACAAAATAGATAGCACAGTCGCGTTTTTGTTTCAGGGGATGCACATGTATGGTCCTATGCTAGCAAAATACACACATACATCCATGATCTCGTTCATTTTGGTAATTTTATTTTTTACCCTTTTTCACCCCTATGCCAAGGAGCTGAATTTGGACTTTAAAAATCAGGAGTTTCACTATACATCCCAGCGACCCCGAAAACTATGGATCAACACTATTTCCGATTATTTTTATATCTCTCTCCACTTGCCATCCCTCAAATGGGTGATTAACTTCGAATTTAAAGCATTCCGGAATGCCACTATTCATCTCAGCGGCCCCAAAAACTATGGATTCGACTTTATTTTCTATTATTATTATTATTATTATTATACGTATCTTACTCCCCCTCGTCCCTCCGCCCCAAAGGGTGCTGAATATGAACTAAAATTCCGAAGTGTCACTATACAACTCAGCAACCCCAAAAACTATCTCGATTCCTTATACGTCGGACAGAGCTGCATTTATCAATTGTATGTTAATCTTGTACTTTATACACGTATATCTTATCGTTTGGCACACTAATAGGAAAGAGAGAATCATGAAATTCGGTACGCACATTGACACCAACAGTGGTAATAGGTTAATCAAATTTTATGATTCCAGCTCCCACATAATTATCCGAAAAATAAAGTAAGTTGTGAAAACAGTACCCACATTCACACTGTTTAATGATTCTAACTCAATCTATCCCATAAATATAGGAGATACGGGAAAATGTCATAAGACCAAATATAGAACACTGAAAGTGGAATCTGATGGCGGAATCCGTTTTCTGATTTGACGTACTGTTTATAAGCAGTAAATCTCGAAATGAAGGTGTGCACTTATTAACGAGCACATAATTATAAAGCTGCAGGGGGTTCGCTGTCTGTAATTTCTTTTATCTTGCCAGGTTTTCAGATATTTATCCGATTTAGGTCAACTCAAGACTGGGTCAATAGTTTTAGGTTTCGTGTCTGTTTTTCCGTCTATTCCACCATAACGGCGAAACTGCTGGATAGATCTCGACCAAACTTCATATATAGAGTATACTCATGCAGGGGAAGGTTTAGATATGCATATGATTTAAAAATTGCTCAATTGAATGGGGATTTATAGGGAAACCCCAACATGATTTTTCCGTTTTCTTTTATATTATTGATTTTCTGTAAAATCCTTGCACTACATGTGAAACGTCGCTTCATTTTTAACAACATTTTTATGTACATAATTTCGCTTGGTCAGTGGACACTCTTTCGTTTTGTGGAAAGTTCCAGGCCGTTCAAATGTATTACTTTTAGGCCCCGGAAAATTTTGATGTATGGAGGCAATTTCAATGATTTGCCATCGTTCGTTTCGTGATAACTACTGTACTTTCTAAACGGTAAGCCATTTCACGAAGCCGCTTACACAATCGCTGCTCATTTTGAGGAGATCTTCAACTTTGGTACTATGCCTTATTCGTATCTCGAGTCCTTATACTTTAGATAGCGCACCATTTCTCGATTTAAATCAAATATCTCTAACTCGATTGTGACTGGCATTAGGAAATGGTACTTGACATTATTATCTCTATTGTGAATGGCAGTTGGCAAGTGTGCCTGCCTTTATTGTGAAACTCCCGAACTCAATTGTGAATGGCTGTGTAGGAAATGTGACCTGGCATTAACAACAGAATTTCCCCAACGTGCACCTTACATCGGAAACAACGTATGGGGTCCTCCCCGTTTTGTTTCTCGGATTGCGCTAAGAGACGTGCAATTTAATTAATCTTGCTGCGTGTGCGGTAACTCCGTTTACAAGGTAGTATACCGTAATGAAGCACGGGCACATTTGCTAATAAATCTGTAAATAAGATAAGTAAGCTTGTTTTTTCCCTATACAAATATACACACCTCCACTGATCAGAACTAAAATTTGTATCTAGGGTCATGAGGCACTCGAACGGGTTTTAGAGGTAGTTATTTAGTCAAATATTTAATAAAACTGGTAAAAATGTGTAATATACGGGTAGAAGGTTTAATGTATTGCCGTCATTTTCGATACCGAAACTCTTAACGAATAACCTGAACAAATGAATAGCATTAAAGTTAAAATATCGAGGAATATATTATACAATGCAGTCTAGGGATTTATTATCTGATAAATTAACCTCAATTCCACAAATAAATATAAAATGATTGCTTATCCGCACATATTTTCATAATGTTTGTAATTTGGCAGCTGGATTACTTGAGGACATAGACCCGGATTTAGAGATCTGTGTACGAATAGAAATTGCTCGTACTAGCTTTCTGAAAATGAGGAATCTACTGTGTGACAGAAGCTTTATCTTGGAGACACGTCACAACTTCGTCAGATGCTATGAATATTCAGTGCTTCTGTACGGCGCTGAAACATGGACACTGAAATGTAACACCATTAAAAGAATAAAGCCTTCGAGGTGTGGTTGTTCCGAAGAACGTTACGGATCTCGTGCACTGACCACGTCTCCAATGCTAACGTACTCAAACGCTTGAAGAGGGAACGAATGTCGATGTGTACAATCAAGAAAAGAGACAGCCCACCGTGAGCATATTATGAGGAAAGAAGAGTACAACCCACTAAACCTGATCATGCAGAGTAACATTAATGGACGTAGGGGCCGCGGTCGAATCATACACTCTTGGTTGAGGAACTTGCGTGATTGGACAGGAATAGAAAGTAATTGACTGATGAGTACAGCCTAATATCGTGCAGACTTCGCTGTGATTGTGGCCGACCTTCAGTAATGGAGAAGGCACTACAAGAAGAAGAAATGAATAGATCAACTGATTTCAACAAGATTACCTTCAGAATTGAATTCTGAACACAATTACTTACCTTTGAAGGAAATAGTAACATGGCGATAAGGCCTTTCTCTCGGTGCGACGTAAAGAAACTTGCAAGGAAAAAAGGAATAGGCCTACTACAATTACTTCCTGTTGACAACAACTTTACCACAGCCACATATTGCAGCTCTGAGTCTAGTTTTCTGACATTTCACGTCATTCAAAATGCTCTAACTTTTGTCAAAGAAATGATATCTGCTTTTATTTGTATGTCACATTAAAGCTAATACATGTATCTATGTTCTCTAGCACTGATATTCGTAAAAATGTAACTTTAACAACATTCTAAACAATTTTTTAAAATAAAATTTCATGAAACTTAAATTGTAATATATTTTAAAACCCTTGCTTTTGACTAATTGAAACAAAAGTGGTAGGAAACATTTCCCATGTAAGATTATTTTTGTTCAAGTTTTATGTATTTTGGTTAAAAAATGTGAGAGATAGAAGACTTTAAGTACCTCAGTGTAAATAGCAACAAATAATTTTTTTATAAACAATTAACATAAAATTTGTGTAAAATGAAATTTCTCAGTTTGATCATGATAAAATAAGAGAAAAATTTAACATTGTTAGAGATTATTCTTTTTAAAAATATTCCTAGTGTATATAGCCACCTTAAGGGGAATCATAGCCGGGATTAATTTAGAAATTCCGTGTTTCTCTCCGTATACAGAGCGGTAGGAAACAACGTGAACCAGGTACATGTACGTAAGAGGATTGATCATACGAAAAAATAATTTGAAAACAATAAGTCCATATCTCGCGCAGTTGTTTTTGAAGTTAACCAATCAGATCGCTTCGTGGGCGAATTAAAATGGGCTTTGCGAGGGGGTAAATCTGCACGTGACTTAGAGCCATGAGGAGAAATCAACAACGAACACAAACACACCGTAGCGTGGTTTGCTGTGGGCCGATCCTATCAGTAGGGAGGTCCTTGTTCAAGTGCCTCCCCGGAGAAGTTTATTTATTTTATTGGCGCTCTCAAGCCGGTCATAAGTCACGTGCAGATTTACCAACACCGCGTAGCAAATCCATTCAGAAATCGCCCGCAAAGCGATCTGATGAGCTAAATTCAGCAGCTGATGAATGAGACAGTCGCGAGAAATGGACGTCTTATTTTCAAATTACCTGTCAGTGTAACCAACGCTCTGATGCTCATATACCCGTTTTACGTTGTTTCCGACCAGTCTGTATATACTCGTTGGAACTCTTAGGGATTTATACATATACCCTCGCAATAATATGACAGGTATTGTTCTTTGTCCTATGACACTGATTAATGTATAAAATTACTAATCGATATCAGTAATTCGCAATATGTTTGAAAAGTTACCAAACTGCAGAGATACAAATGTATTCCATTTCAATTTTCTAAAATATATTTCCAAGTGTTTGTTGATAAAATTACATTATATTACCACAACTCTTCCTGTTTATCCACACCCTGTGGGTGGGGGACGCAGGTGTAGAATACACACCTGGTATTCTCTGCCTGTCGTAAGAGGCGACTAAAAGGGGCGACCTAGGCGCGGATATGGATTGTGGTTAGGTATCATGTGTTGCACCCCCTGTGGATGGGAGGAGCTGAATACATTCACAGATAATCCCTGCCTGTCGTAGAACGCGCCTGAAGGGGTAATGTGGCCATCAGTCCTCGCTTTATTTTTTATCCTTTTTAGGCTAAGTTGTAGAAAGATTCAAAATTCTTGATATGCGTGCTGCTCGGAGATGGGCCTTTTACGTGTAAGACTAAGCTCGAAATTCCTATGGTGACCCCGGGAAGACATTTGGGTGGGAGCGCCATGTACCCGTCTGGTAGTATCCTTCTGACAACACAGGTCCCCCCACTGCCAAATGCCAAAAGAATATATTTTTATTCACTGTTGATTATTTTCAATCTATACTTATTACTCTATACAAGCTAAGGGGTACATGCTATTGCGGGTGATGTGAGGAAGGAAGTCGTAGTGCTCATTGCCTCAGTCATTACGTATTAGGCATCGCCTAACATCCGACCCCGGGCAACGCCTGCTACACCAGGTAGGTATTGCCTGGCTGCTTGGTTCGGCTATAGAGCCCCTGATCGGAGTGGGTTATATTCGGGGAGAATACCGGGCATGGTTTCGAAACGCATTCAGCCTGCCCTAGGGGGTCCCTGACCGAACACTAACATTTGTTTCCTTGAGGGGTTCAACCCCCTAGGAAAAAGCGTGGCGTGAATAAATGTGATGCAGCTTCCCCAGATTTCTGGTTGGTACCAGAACTGATGGGAGTGATTTCAAGTTGATGAAGTTTATTTTGTTTGGTAGGAGCATAGAAGGTGTCTACGGCGAACTGGAAGAGCTGAGAAAATGCGCAACGATAGTTTGTTATTAAAGACACGCACTGCCGTGCAAGCTCATTGGTTGCTCAAGTGCGACAACTTTGTCGATATTCCTGTCAAAGATGACGAACACAACACCTTGAATCTGGTTCGTGGAGTTATCTTCCACCGCGATCTCATATTGAACACTGACAATGAGTAGATGGAAGACATGAAGCAACGTGGCGTGACACACGTCCGGCGCATTACGCGCAAAGTCAACGACGAAGACGTTGCCCCGGGTGCGTTCATGGCTTCCTTCAAATTGTCAGTGTTACCAGAAAAAGTCAAGTTTACAACATGTCGCTGCGATGTGAGGCCATACATCCCGCCTCCCATGCGCTGCTATCAATGCAAGAGATTCGGGCACATGGTATCTCGTTGCTCGAATCCCACTGTGTGTGGTCCATCTGGCAGAGAAGCTCATGGCGCGGAAGAGTGCACAACTCCTTACACGTGCACTAACTTCCCTGGTCTTCATTTCCCCCAAGATCGGAACTGTCTGGTACTATCTCGATGAGAAGAAAATTGAGATCAAGACCATGGATTGTGTTTCCTACCAGGAAGCGCGCCGTAAGCACAGTTCTCTGAATGTACCCGCCAAGATGCTGACTACACGATGATAGTGCAGAGTCTTACAGATTCGTCGTTTAAATCTCCTGTAGTTGACACTTTCCGATTTCTTGGGCTCCTTTTCAATAGCAAATTATCGTGCGAGCTACACGTGTAGCAGTTAAAATGCAATGCTTTAAAAAGTTGAATATTTTGTAGTTTCTTAGCGGCACTACTTGGGGGACTGAACGCATGGTGCTCCTACGATTTTATAGGGCACCTATTTTATCCTGGTTTTACTACGAATGAGCAGCATATCGATCAGCAAGGCAAAGCTTCCTTGCGTGACTGAATGGCATCCACCACAGCGGGGTTAAGTTGGCATCGGGCGCTTTTCGTACAAGACCAATTGCTAGCCTGCTCGCTGAATAAAATGTGCCGCTTTTACACCTGAGGCACCAGAAAATGCTTCTATCCTATTCTTAAAATTTGCGACAGATGCCACTTCATCCATGTTATCCTTGCGTATTCCAAAATGTCGGCTGTACGCGAGCAACGCGCCCAGTTGGAATACGCTTGGATAGCAGTCACAGACTGTTTAATGTATCTTAGGTTCCCTGTCTTGTCAGACAACCAGGAGTGGTACCGTGGGGAATCTCCGTGGATAATACGATGACCTGATATAATCCTGAATCTGCACACTGTCCCGAAGGAGAACATGGACCCCTCGATATATCGGAGCCTCTTCCTGTCCGTTGTTGTCCGGTATCAAGATTCAATTGTCGTTTACACGGATGATTCCAGGTCAGAAACGGAAGTGGTCTGTGCGTTCGTTGTCCTCTCCGAGAAACCTCTAGTGTACACAGCATAGCTATATGCTGTCTGTGAAGCTCTGCGGTACGCGCTGTCCGATGTGCGCCGGCAATTTCTGTTGTGTACCAGCTCCTTGAGCTCGCTGCAGTCTATTGATACATGTTTTCCTCGGCATCCTCTGGTGCAGCGGATCCAGGATCTGCTGGCCGTGTTTTTTGGATGCCGGCACCAGAATCACGTTTATGTGGCCCGCAAGCACATGGGTGTGGGGGAAATGAGTTAGCTGAAAAAGCTGCCAATGAGGCAGTTACACTGCCCCCGCTGTCTTACAAGGTTCCAGCAAGTGATATTCGCTTTCGGCTGAGACGTTTGGTTATGTCCCATTGAGATATGGAGTGGCAGGCTACTCCAGTTACAAATAGGCCAAGAGCGATAAAAGGAACAACGAAGGTATGGAGGACCTCCCTTCGGGCTTCTCGGAGGGAAGCAGTGGTATTATGCCGTCTTCGAATCGGCCACGGTACAGTAACGCACTCCTATTTACTGAAAGGAGAACCCCGTCCGGTGTGTACTTGCGGCGGTAATCTTACCGTGATACACATTCTTACAGAGTGCGTGGACCTGGCCGATCTGCGCCATAGTCTAAAACTCCCGAGTAATACCTCCCTCATCCTGCGAGATGACGAGCAGTCAGCAGACCTTGTCATCCGTTTTGTGAGGGAGAGTGGTTTGTTTCATCGCATATAAAGGTAGTGTTTCATATTAGTCTTTATATTATTGTTTTAAGCAAAAACAAAGTCACCTCCGTACAGGCCATGAAGGCCCTTGAAGGAGTGGAAGGTAAAGGCTTCCACCATTGTTAACCTCGGGACGTGATGGGGTAGAGTGGTTAGCTATACACCCGGCCGCCTTTGCACCCAGGAATTAACCTGGTACTCATTTTTTGTGTAGGCTGAGTGAACCTCATAGCCATATGAACCTCCGGAAGTGGAAATCTCGTTTATTAAATTTTACGACTTCCTGACGAGGATTCGAACCCACGTCCTTCCGGGCGAACCAAGCACGCCTTTACCGCCTCGGCCAGGCAGCCCCTATATTATTGTTCACTACGTTGTATTAAATTGACTCTGTTTTAGTTTGTATTTGTTTATTTTAATGTGTCTTTTAAAATAGTAATTTGCATGATATTTTATTGCATTTTATGGCAATGTTTTATTCTACCATAATCTATCATCTTTCATTTTCCCTAAAAGTAAGGCTTTGCGAATTAGATCCATTGATTATTTAAAACTCACAACCATTGTTCTTCATAATTTCTTATCTGTTTTAAATTCTAGTCAGTGGATACATTTTAAAATTTTAAATATAATATCATTTCGTCCATCTCGTACTATTAAAGGCCGATGATCTTAGATGTTAGGCCCTTTTAAACAACAAGCATCATCATCATCATCATGTATATATCAAGTCTTTCCAACTTTACGGAGCCCGCGGTTAGCTCCTACTAAATAAATAGATATACAGCATACATAACGTATCTCTGTGACATAATTGACACCAAGTGTTATCCACTACAATTGTTCCTTCTTCTTCTTCTACTACTTCTCCTTCTTCGCTCGTACGAAAATATACATATTTAGGAAGATGATGGGAGACTGTAGGTCTCCATATGTCTATTTCTATAATCTCCATGCTAGGATTGCTTGATATTGTGCCAGCGTTTATTCTCATACTTCACACCAATTTTCATATTCAAAATCGAATCCAATGTCTTTATTTTCATTGAACTTCTTAATTTTGTTTTCATTAAATATTCCCGTTAGGGTACACTCTCGCGATATCAGTGTTTGAATGCGGAAGGAATATTAATGGAAATTAAAAACTACCTTATAGCGGACCTTCATTTGAAAATAACTCTTAACTTGGACAAATTTAACACTACGGAGACTTTTGCACTTATAACTCTACTGCTGTCAAGGTAATGGGATAATGCACCAGTCCAACAACTGGAGCTGTCTTCATCGAAACAATGTAATATTTTGGACACGACGCTAAACGTACGACGTAGGGCAGCAACACCACGAAATTCGCAGTACTGGTTCTATAAATGACGAGAAGTTTTAAATCAATTGACCCTTGTTCTGTTGATGGAATGACACACTCATTAATTACCAAATGTTCCACCATGCACTATTATTTTCCCAGAATTATTTAAATTCTCAACAAAAAAAAGGATATCAGGCCGCAATTACGCGTGACCACAAGCATCCGGAATAAAATCAACTTTTAAAAATATATAATAGAAATGCAATATAATGAGTCATTATTATCTAATGACAATATAAATGGTGGTTTAATATTGTCAACGCTTCCTTCAAAATATGTAATTAAGTTCTTGAGATAGGAAATATTGTCCTTAAACGAAGCTCCCTGGCTCTAAAGGGAAGTTCCTTTACTTCGCACACCAATTGTGTTAAACCTCTCACTTAGTGAGGGAGGCATGGGCAGTAGATGACTCTCTTCTCCTCATTCACCACCAATGCCTGTTCCATGTTGACCTCAGAGCGAATGGTGGTGTACAATAGCAGATATTTCTTTTCCTTATCGTTTATGGCGATAATATCCACCGGTCTGGTCGATCCGTCTTCTGAAAGCCACTTCCTCATGAACCTCCCACTTTGGCTTCCGCAGGGCCATGGCAACGAAATAACGGACCTTGTTATGGCAGAGGTTTCTCTGTATATTTTCCTTGCAGCATTAGCCCAACACTTGGTCCAGAATTTCAGGTTCTTCACATCATGGGTGGCGACGTTTAAAGGTAGACACTGTAAACGTCCTGTAATGTCTCTACTATAGCTGCCTAGCTCATGATTTCAGCTCGGTGAGTTAGAAAATAACTAGTAACAATGTCAACAGGCTAGTAATTTTACATATAATTTACAAAGTTTATTCCACGTACACAATACTGTACAATAATTGCAATGTTTATAAATACATTACAATATGTTATCAAGGGACTAGTTTCGACCCTATATGGGTCATCATCAGCCTAATTAATATAAATTTACGGGTTTGCCGATGCCCTAAAACAAAATTATATTGCATACATACATACATACATTATTATTATAGACTGTTATGTCTTTCAGCGTTCAGTCTGCAAGCCTCTGTAAATTTACTAAACGTCGCCACAATCCTCGATTTGCAACTAGTGTTGTAGCCTCAATAGTTCTATATCTCTTATCTTTAAATCGTTAGAAACCGAGTCTAACCATCGTCGTCTTGGTCTCCCTCTACTTCTCTTACCCTCCATAGCAGAGTCCATTATTCTCCTAGGTAACCTATCCTCCTCCATTCGCCTCACATGACCCCACCACCGAAGCCGGTTTATGCGTACAGCTTCCTCCATCGAGTTCATTCCTAAATTAGCCTTTACCTCCTCATTCCGAATACCCTCCTGCCATTGTTCCCACATGTTTGTACCAGCAATCATTCTTGCTACTTTCATGTCTGTTACTACCAACTTATGAATGAGATATCCTGAGTCCACCCAGCTTTCGCTCCCGTAAAGCAAAGTTGGTCTGAAAACAGACCGATGTAAAGATAGTTTCGTCTGGGAGCTCACTTCCTTCTTACAGAATACTGTTTATCGCAACTGCGAGCTCACTGCATTAGCTTTACGTCACCTTGATTTGATCTCACTTACTATATTACCATTCTTTTAGAACACACAACCTAAATACTTGAAATTATTGACCTGTTCTAGCTTTGTATCACCAATCTGACATTCAATTGTGGAAATAAAAATTAAAAGAGTGAACTGTGTATGTGATGCGATAACGTATATATAAAATGGTGGAGTGATGAAATGTTGATAGATTAAAATATTGTTGTACTGGTCAGCCAACGGCCGTAGCCGTGTTGAAACACCGGATCCCGTGAGATCTCCGAAGTTAAGCAACACTGGGCGTGGTCAGGAGTTGTATGGGTTGCCACGCGCTGTTGGTGGAGGGTAAGGGAATGGAGGAGCGGAAAGAAACTGGCCACCCTACCGCCGTAAACTCCGGCTCAGGAACACCTCTGCGGAGGTTTGGACCTGCCTTCGGGCAGAATAACCCTTACCTTACCTTGTACTTATCAATGACAAATACAATTTTCAGGTTTTACATCAATTACAATTAGACTGTAAGAATAGTATCACACGATTTTTTACAATGATGACTAAAAATATGCCCTTGTTTAGTGAATACTCTAAAATTGCACACTAAAAGTATAAAATGCCGGTTGAATGCAAAGTCCAGATACTTCTATTGAGTTCTGTATTTCAAGTGCATCTTCAGGTAGAAAATTGAATGTTGAACATTGGCGCAGAGGGTGTCTGTCTTTCTTAAGGTCCAATATTTCTGATACAGAGATTAAATGTAGATAAAACCATACGACATTCTTATAATGTAATGGATTCTTGTTGTGGTATGAGGAAAATTCCCAATCCAAGTTGGAACCTATAGAACCTTGCGCGCAGTGTGAAGGACCTGACTGGTAGAGTGCAAATAGAGTAATGTAGACTAGTAATATAAACTGAAATGCAAAATCAAGAGCAAGGAGGAAAATATACGTGTATCGAAATTCAATTCCCCCCAACATCTAGGGATGACAAGAGAGACCGAAACCACGATTCCTGTTTTGGTAAATAATCATGGGTATAACAATAATTATCGACTGATAAAATCAGAACATATTCTGTAAGCGTATAAATATAAGCCTCTGTGGTGTAGTGGTTAGCGTGATCAGCTGCTATCGCCGGACGCCGGGGTTCGATTCCTGGCTCTGCCACGAAATTTGGAAAGTGCTACAATGACTGGAACGGGGCCCACTCAATCTCCCCCCCTTCATCCTCGAAATAGTTTTCCGTGGTTTCCCTCTTCTTCTCCAGGCAAATGCCGGGGTGGTGCCTAAGTTAAGATCATGGTCACTTTTCTCCCTATTCCTTGCCTATCCTGTACAATATTTTCATCCCCCACAAGGCCTTTGTTCGAAAATGTAGGTGAAGTCGCCTGGGTGAGCACTGTCCCCCTCCCCAGTTGTATCCGCCACCAATTGTCTCAGGTTCTGGTACACTGTCCTTGAGACGATAGAAGTGGGATCCCTCACTGAGTCTGAGGGAAACCAACGCTGGTGGGTAATGTTCGTATTGGTCAGTCGGCAGGAGTGTTGTGTACTGATGCTGGAAGCTCTGCAGTGATCGGATAATTACCCAAGTGGTATTCATGCAACAGTACTTAAATCTACGTTGTACTTTTCGTACCCAGTTGTTCATCATGCATGAGGTTCTGCAAAGAGGTCTTCACTCCGCCACGGTGATTGTTTTGACTTCAGATGTTGTGTTCTTGGTATGACTGTTATAGATACCTGGGTGGGTGGGGGGCGGGGGTACTTCTTGATGTTTCTCTGGATCTTCTAAAGCGATTGTAATCTCCTAGAACATTGCGAAGGAATGTGAAATTAGCTCCTGAAGTAATGGAGTACTTGTGCTACGTATGCAGCGGTAATTATTCCCTTTGACTAATTGAGTTGCACATCTGTCTCCTTGATGTGAACCAAGGTGTTCAGCATTATTGTGCGACAGAACAGGATCGGGCTAAGACAGTGGATATTAAAACAGATGCGCAAGCCCCTAGAAGGTGCCTGCTAATTTCCAAATCAAGTTATTCCGTGTTGTCACCTTAGCGACCACGTCTGAGAGATGTTTATGAAGTTTATTATTATTTTGTTGCTATTTTGCTTTACGTTGCACCGGCACAGGTAGGTCTTATGGCGACGATGGGACGGGAAATGCCTAGGAATGGGAAGAAAGTGGTCGTGGCCATCATTAAGGTACAGCCCCAGAATTTGCCTGGTGTGAACATGGGAAACCACGGAAAACCATCTTCAGGGCTGCCGATAGTGGGATTCGAACCAACTCTCTCCCGGATGCGAGCTCACAGCTCACAGTTAAAGGCCTCTCCAAAGTTATTGCATTATAATATAATCAAGTGCACTACAGTATTGAAGAATTTGACTAATATCTGCTTCGTAGTTTGTTTTTGTTTAGTGGAAGGTAGTGCACAGTAGTCATGGTGGATCAGAGTTCATCGAGTAGTAATTTACATTATAGAAAACACTCATTAATATGGGCTGATATGACAGAACAAATGGTTGTAGTCAGAGGCTATGGATTCCACAAAAACCGTAAAACAGCTCTGTGGGCCCACGGTGACTGTAATGAGTCTGAGAGTAATATATGGGTGACATCAACCGCAGAGTCGTGTTAACACCAGTTAAGGTAGGAGGTGAAAGTGCGGGCAATTCGTGTATCAGCACCCTCGTACACTAAGAGTCATGGAATGATGACCATCGGACAGTGAAGAAATCATTTTCATAACTGACGGCATTGATATTTTCTTGAGTGAATTTGAATCACAATATTAATAAGTTAATAATGATCATTGAATCTCCTTAGCTACCATGTGTAGTTATTTTCATTCATTAATTTCGCGTCAGTTTCGACGTTGTGTTGGACTGCACTAGATGGCATAATAAAATTAATCTCTCTTCGATGATATACGGCACGGTTTCAGGTAATTTTGTCAGATGTGTCAACAGGGATCATTTACATGCCGGCATCGTACAACAAGGGGTGCCGAATGGGACATCAATTCTATCATTCAAAAATCCGGATACCTCTGCCGGATTTGAACCAGCGATCACGGGGTACCATTTATCCATAGAGGGAATAATAATACTAAGAAGAATAAGAATAAGAAGAATTGTACCGGGAGGCACACCCCAACGCCGCGCATTTAAATCTAGCGCCTATAAGAACTCCTGTAGTGGTGAAACAGTGACATTGAAACTAGACCAACTTATAAATTTACTCAGAAGATGTCACCACTAAAATATGATATAATGTTATTATTGTGAAGTTTCCTGAACTGACTGTACTTCTACTTGTTTTGTTCGCTATTCATCAAGAAGTTTGGACATTCTTCCATAGATGTCACTACCAGAAACTATGATCATGCACGCTGGTGCGAAGTGAAAGAACTATTAATTTAAAGAAGTTTTGTATTCATAAGTTTTCTTTACTAATTGATGTTCATTTATTTTTGGGTTGGCAATATTTATCTTTATTTTCCGCCTGTTTTGAATCCAGCCAATCCCTAATTTCCGTAATTAATTTTCTACCAATCACAGTCTTCTTCTTCTTCTATTTTGAGTGTAATTTTCAAATTAACCAATAAATTGAGAGGGTGTGGCTGGTTTATTCGTAAAAGGTCTCGAACTTTCCCCGAGGGTTTATAAAATGCGGATTTTCACGTATCTTGGCCACTTGATCGTCATCTGACCTAGTGTGTGTGTCAAAGCTAGAGGCGGGCGGCCTCTTTCATCAGGCAGCAGTACTTCAACAAGGTAATGGCCACATAACATATTTCTTTCTTGCTAACTCTGCAGTTTAACCCGAGGGAAAGGTCAGAAACTTTAACTGTGTAATCAACTTTTCTAAAATGTAAATATTCTTTCGGCTAATGTAAAAACGTCGTAAAAACTTTAACTGTAAATCGGGGATAGAGTGTGATGTACCCTCTCGAGCTCCCTTTCATCTTGGTTTGAGGTGCCACGTTTTTGTAACCTTTCGTTTCTGCAATGTATTAAAGTTATTTTCATTCGTGCTAACTCAGTAGTTTGGGAATAACCCCTGTTTCGTCGGCCCAGCGCCCTATAGGTTTTTAATTTCTTTTTGCAGCGCAGTCTTCGACTCCATTCAAATTGTACTCGGGCCGTTTATTTAACCTGTTCCTTTTCACTAAGGCCCTGTAGGTTGTTTAATTAGATTTCTATGTGTAAATAGTGCCTGGTAAGGCCAGAGAGTATTAGAGTTTCATGCTATGTCGTCTTGAATAGGCGTGGAAAACTGAGAGCCTGTTTGCTCTTTTCGAAAGTTTTGTAAAATTAATGAATGCCTCCTGAAGGCTAGATGTCGTACTTTTGGGAGCAAGTGCTCTTTGAATTAGGGGATTTCTGCCCCTCACTAAATAATACATTTTCCTTTGTAAAATTGTAAAACTAGGGGCTTGAATCCCAGAATATGTAAAAACCACTAATCTTGGGCCTTCCTACTCTTGTTTCAAGATTGATTTTGTACCTGATATGTTGTTAAGTTTGTTTTGGAAAAGAAATATAACCTTTTAACGTTTTAAATTCAATTCTTGACATTGTAGTTCCACTCCGATACATCTACTACCAACTTGGCACCTGAGGTCCCGACTTGGATCAGGATTTTTCCAAATCATTTATGTATTCACAACTTACAACACAAGATCTTCAAGTACCACCTTAGCAAGAATCTCAATTACTATTCCTCAAAATAATGTAAACCATTCCAGAATACAAATCGACATATTGAACTGTTCAATGGACATTCTAACTATCAACATCAATACATAGTGACAAAATTAACTCATCTATAGTGAAAAAATTAACTCATCTATTTCTGCTTGCATTGAACATTAATATAATTCTTCCATTCTTAAGTCCAAGTTGAAGCTCCAATCGAATTTTATTGTACATATTTTATGTGGAACACCATTCGACTAAATGTTTGTTTACCTTTTTAATGTGTCAAACATGGCTACATAACTTCAATGAATTGACTGGTCAAAAAGTTAAAATATTACAGATTTAAGCCTACAATCAAATTTCACTATAGGCCCTAATCATATATTACAAGAACAAAATTTATTTTAACAAATTAACCTTTTAATTAGAAATATTAAGGTGTACACCTCATAGAATAATGACCATTCCCATTTTACTTATCTTCAATTTGTATATATATTATTTTAATCATATAATGTATATTTTTAATCCACCATTGTAATCACACCATAAGAATCATGATCTATACTTGTCTTTGTTTAATTATTCTCGGCTGATGATGACAGGGAATCTGTCGAAACCGGTACCGAAAGTACAAAAGTTGTGATGTTTTAACTGTAATGTAAAACTTTCACACGATATATAGTATTGAAAAGGTGGAACTTATTGTCCTTTCTTTGATGTAAAAATTGTAGTTAGACCCATTCACCCCAGCACATTCTTTCACCTCTGCGTCCACGGGAAACCCCGGAACAATAATAAAAATAATAATCCTGATCAAGTACCTGCACGGTTTTAGCCACGTAGCTGTCAGCTTGAATTCCAGAGTAATGGATTCGAACCCCACTGTCGGCAGGCCTAAATATGGTTTTCCGTGGTTTCCATTTTCACACCAGGCAAATGCTATACCTTAATCAAGGCCACGGTCGATTCCTTCCCACTCCTAGCCATATCCTATCCCATTGTCGTTCGACGTGCTTCGGTGCAACGTAATGAAAAATGTTAGAAAAAACAAAACAAAATTTCAGGCACTTGTATATGACGCCAATTAAGCTTTTCGCGTATCCTCCGCAGACTTTGTATTTATTTATGGCATATGCCTTTTACAGAGTTGTACTCCAATTAAAACAGGCCTTAATCAGGCTCGGGATGTGGACCTAGAAAAGCAAGCTATTTATGTTCCGTGCTTGCCTTACCTTTCATCTAAGTATAAAATACCTATTGATCGGTGGATTGTCACAGGCCTGCTTTTCGGAGCAAGAGGTACCCTCCCTAGTCAGACATCGAACTTCCTACAAAATTTGAAAGTTCCATTCTGCGAGTTAGAAAAAATAGTAATACAGATACTGAGGGACTCGCTGCAAATCATTCATTTCCACCTATACCTGAGAACGTGAGTTACATTCCTCCCCCACTAACCGTGGAAAAAAAGAAGATAACAGCATTAACGTTTAAATGTTCATCTTTTGATATTTTTAAACCATTGAAATTGAAAATGTATTCCGGATCCAAATGGTCACCCTCATTGGAGGACGGATGATTTATTTCTTTAATAAATCTCTCTCTCTATATATATCATTTGTATTATAAGGGGTAATGCAAATTAGCAAAAATATAAATAAGTTAACGAAATGTTTTTAAACATAATAATAAAATTTAAGAATTAGGATAAAATGTACTAAATATTTAAAATCTAGTATACAAAATTCAGGACTAGATTCTACCTAAGTTACTATTACTGGCTATACATTCTGTTAATAAGAAATAGCTAAATATATATGTACAAGCAGGGGCATATACTCAAAGGCAAGATGCATGATTGATCGTGTAAAAATAAAATTCTTAACTTTCCAAACAATTTATGTCCATTTGGATGAATGACAAATAGATTGTAAACTGAATTCCATTTTCTGCTTATACAATTGGTTTTTGTGAAGACAGTTTAAGTACGAGGGTTGGGACAAAAGTCATCGCAACTTTCTTTTTTCTTGCAGATATATGAGCAGATCACAAACTGCTATTTGTCATGTGGAAGCTATGCAGGAATAGTGTGTATTCTCAACAACAGATGGCTCTGTGATTGCTGGTAGTAGCACAGAGTAGCGCTTTGAAATCAGTTGTATGGCGAGCGTCGTGCGAGATGGAAGAGTAACCCGTGTTGAGCAGCGTCCACTCATCAAAACAGCCATTCTCCGGGGGTGAATTGCGACAGAATGTCACAGTGAATAAGTGGAAGCCCTTGGGAATGATGCCCTGCCATTCCGTACAGTAGCATGGTGGGTAGGAGAGTTTCAGTAAGGACGTGTGGCATCCGGTGATCAGCTACGCTCGGGACGACCTGTGACAGGAAGTGGTCGCCGTCCTATTGCCAGCGAGCTAGGTGGTCTGAGCATGTTGCATAGTTGACCTTCTATCAGTACATGCGGTACCCACCGCTATGCGACTTTGCGCAGGTGCAGCTCCATACGCCATATCCTGTTGATGGTGCGTTTCTCGATGACACTTGACCTCTCCAACTCCTGTAGCCTTCGTCATCTGTCTACCTCCAGGAGCTGCTCGATGACGGCACGTGCCACGTCGGTCCGCAGACTGAGAGGTCGTCCCGAACGTTGCTGACCACCGGTTACCACACGTCCTTTCTGATACTTTCCTATTCACCATGCTAATGTTCGGTATGGCAGGACATTATTCCCAAGGACTTCCACCGGTTCGCTGTGACATTCTCTCGCATTTTCTCCACCGAGCACGGCTTTATTGATGAATGCGTGCTGCTTAACAAGGATCACTTCCCTCTCGCACGATACTCGCCTCTCAACTGTGCTACATCCAGCAATCACAGAGCCATCTCTTGTTGTAAATACACACTATGCCTGCATAGCTTCCACACGACAAATGACACACTGTGATCCGCTCACATATCTGCAAGAAAAAAATAATTGCATGGACTTTTGCCGCAACCCTCGTATACTCCCTGAAGTAATTTAGTATACATACTTTGAACTGTGGTAGAGTCATTGAGAGTTCAAGACCGTTTATAGTAAGTATACGGATTTAGGACGTATGACGCTGTTAATGGTGATTCGTTCACCGGATGGAGATGGTAAGCCTTGAGCAGACCACTTGCTGTTATTATACAGGAATAGGCTATGTGCCGATAGTGGGATATCCTTCGTTCCGTTCTTCATTATCTTCATCAAAAAAAAAAAAAACAACACATCCAGATGCATAGTCACCCATGGGAGTAAACCAGAAACACCTGCTTCACATGATTTAGTTCTTGTACTGTAGATCTTAACACGCGCCTATCACTTGAAAATTTCTTCGGGAAATAACAAAAAAAAATCAAATACCGCCTAGGAAGTAAATTGCTTTGTTTTCAGGGTTTGTAATGATGAACTAGTTCGTTTCACTTCCCTCAGTTTTGTAGGTTAGATAGAGCATGGCAAGAAGATTCTGTTTAGCTGTAGAATTCCGTACAGTTCATCTGAATTAACGCTACGGAGTTAACTTTTAAATTAAGATGGCTAACTGTTCTGTTACAGTGCTTCCAGTAGAGATTTGACCAACCCCACTGGGCAGTGTGCGGTTAGCATTGTACTGTAGCGCAAGCAAGGCATAAAAGTTTCATTGACGCTGCGTGCTGAGCGAGTGGAGGACACTGTACTTCAGTAATGAGAGCCCATTGCACGTCACACAGCTAATAAAATTCACATCACCGATACACTAGAATTCCATTTCCTTTACTACAATTGGCTATTTACTCACAGGGAATTTGTCATTAGTATCCTAATCGAGAAGAAGCAGTCATTGGAAGTTAAAGAGGAGATTGACTAGGGTGTGAGATTTACATCATCATCAAGTAACTTGATTTACGAAGCAAAAGGGGTGAATTTATAGCGTGATTTAGATCATCTAGCAGTAAACTGTCATTAGGGATTTGGTAGGTTCGAACTCTACCGTCAGTATCCCTGAAGATGATTTTCCATGGTTTCCAGTTTTCACACCTTCAGTTCTTAAAGAGCAATTCATTGCGATTTCAGAATAGGTTTGTGAACAAGACGTCTAATTTTCATTCAGTCCCTTTGGAATTTTGTCATCGGGATGAGTAGCTCAGAGGGGCCGATGACCTAGATGTTAGACCCTTTAAACAACAAGCATCATAATCATCGAGTAGCTCAGGCGGTACTGCGCTAGTCTTCTGAGCTCAACTTGGCAGGTTCGATCTGGCTCAGTCGTGTTACGTCCCATTGTGGTAGTGGTGGTGGTACACACACATGCTTCTAGACATCATAAGTGTGGACGAGAAAAAGTGTACAAAAGCACTGTGTTAAAATATGTCAGCCTCATGGCAGTAAATTTATAATAAAGATTTTACTGCAGCTAATGGCCATTAAAATATGTTTACATGACTAATTACATCAAACAGAATTTGGTTAGTCCCATCTGTCTTTTAGTACACGTCATCACATGATATAAGTCGCAAGTTTTCTCGCACAGAACACATATACGTTCCTTTCTCGGGGTGTGGAAAGTTTTGTTAGCATACACACGATCATGAAAACCCTGTGTTGCTAATCTAGTCACTATGTGCCTGAGTTCATAGTTTGCCTTCATCCAATCCGTACTGGTCATTGCCGTCTACAGATGCATTCAACCAGTTACAAACAGAGCTGCGAACCAAGAAGGGAGATATATGGGAAACATTTTACACCACAGAGGCAGTAAATTTACTGCCACATGAAAACTCCTAAGGGGACAAAATTCCGGCACCTGAGCTTTTCAGAAAAGTGGGATGTAAAACCAATAAAATGATTTAATATTGGAATGTTACCAATAAATGTAAATGTACATAGTATACACATATCCACTGTAATTATGGCCACTTCAAAAATGTACATTTTACGCAAAGTCTACGGCCTTTTCTATGCCCATCATGTGTAATATAATTTGTTTAGTCCTTTTAAGTCTGTGTTGTAAGTGCCATTTGTTTTTTTGTCAACATCCTGTTAAGAAAATCCGTTTCAAATATGAGACAAGTCGAGTGAATGATTCGAAATTATGTTGCTTACAGAAAAAGGGTGAAACTGGCTAGACACCTGGCAGAATTTTCTTAGCGCCTAAAGTTCTATCCTGAACAATTTGCCAATGATAACGAAAATTTCGATAACTAAATTATTTCTGTAACATGGAACTAATTCACAATTTTTCTTTAACTTTTTCCGAATTATGATATAATCTACCTGAATAATAACTTACATGTTTTAACAAGAACGTTCATCCTCTCAAGGACATGGAATTAACATACCTCAGTACATTTAGCTCTCTGGGCATACATTGATTGGACCTGTATCTTCACGGACAGTAGGCTATGAACGTAGGCACATGACTGTAGACATCACACACATGGACAAAAATTGGACATAATTACTGTGGACTCTGAGGAAGTAGCTAATTTGTTATACCTTGAAAATATTAATTTTTCAGTCCATAAATAAGACATAGTCGGCAGAAAAGTACCTTGCAAGTATTTATTAGTTCAAAGTAAACATATTAACAATTTTCAATATTAATCATGTAAGAGAATCTGTGCAATGAGACTTAGAAGATTCTACCACAGTGTAGCTTCAAGAAGTATCCATACTTTTGAATGCTCTTAGGTAAACATCATTTCAGCGTTGATTATACGAAAGTCATTTCAAAAATTAATCACACCTTAAAATTATACTTTAGTTTATTTTATTTTACAAAATGCCTTTACAGGCATTCAATGTAACCACCATTCTTCTCAATAACAGCGGTCCAGCGTTTCGCCACGTCCTGAATTCCCGATAGGACGCCATCTCTGTTAATCTGTCTGATTTCTCTGGTCACTGCAACTGAAGTCTACCCATTTGAAAACGTTGTCATTGGAGTGGATTCCTGAGTTCTGGAAACAAATAAAAATAAAAATCTTGATGGGCTCATGTCAGGACTGTAGGGTGGATGGGGAAGGATTTTCCATCCATAATTCTCCAAACCTCTGCGTACTGGTATGCGATATGCGGTCGTAAGTTATCATGCAGAATGAGCACTCCAACTGTGAAAGTGTCGAACCTTCCTTCACGAATCTTTCCCAAGAAGGCCATGTAGAATCACCCTATTACATGTTTTATACATTTAAAAATTTTCGCGCGATTTCCGTCGACCTTCTTTGCAAAATGTTGTCAATAATGACAGCGATAGTGCAGTCTATGGCAGTTACTAGCCAGCCAGTCCTGGCGTTGTCTTCAGTACCTGCCCGGCCTTCGCGAAACGGCAAACCCACCATGACACTGTGCTTCGAGCCAGTACACTACCGCCGCGAACTTCAACTAGAGCGCTGTGAATTTCATATCGGAAGGTGGTTTTTCCCCGCAAACTTTGGTTGTTGATGTAAGACCGCTAGTCACTGAGTGGGATTTGACCCAAGTCATTTTCTCTCTCCATTTCAAATCAGAATTTCTCGCTCAAAACGCAAATTGTCCTAATACTGAAAACACGTGTTGATAGCTGAATGTCTGGCTCACAAGTGACACTTCACGCGCGGGAATCGTTCCACTGTTTAGGCCGGCCGCAAAATGAGACGCAGGTCCGTGAGCTGACGCAGGGTGACTCACGGTGAGTTTCTGCGAACCACAGAACTGACTGGACCCGCGAATGTTACGGCGCAGGGTGACGTGACGCAGTTGCTGCGCGTGGTGACCCTGCGGACCACAGTCTCTCTTCCGCAGTTTCCTACAAGACTCACGGTGATTTTGGTTGTTCATATTGTTGATAAACTATTTTACTGACTCAGGAATTCTTTTTGAAATATCATATTAAATTTATTTTTTCTCTCAACCACCATAAACTGTATACTGTGTTTTGAGGAAGAATTAATGTACAATATAAAGCAACAGATTACCAATTTATTGCAGTTAAATGTTTTATCTATTGATGAATGCAAAAGTAATTGTTTTGAAACGAGAAATTCCAAAAATAAACTCATGTGACAAATACAAATTATTTGTAATGGCTAAACTGAGATATACAAATTGAAAACAACTTATTTCCATACATAAAAAGTGCGTTTCAGTGAGAAAAATAAGTAACAATTAATGTGACGAAGTCATGACGAGGGGATATGAGAGAAGGAAGTAATTATGAGTATTATTTTTTTCTTTTTACAAGTTCCTTTACGTCGCACCGACACAGATAGTTCATAAACTGCGTACTGAAACTGCGATCCAACTTGCGACGATTGTCGCCGTGACTCCCTCTGTCGTGAAGAATTCGACGTGAGTCACCCTGCGTCACCTCACGGACCTGCATCTCATTTTGCGGCCGGCCTTACGGATGCGCATGCGTTCTGTGCAGAAGTTTCGAAATGGCCCTTACCTTCACTGTTAATAGTTGGTTAACCAGCCCCCCAGCTGGTAGTTGATGTATCTCTAACCATACGGTGTGTGTCACACATTTTTTACTACCTGTTGTATATCACTCTGCTATAGGCCTGTATATTATTCACAGAATAATCACATATAATTTACCAACACGTCCCTAAAGAACTAAATATTTGAGACGTGGTTTGTACTTGCTCTCAATTTAAACATTTAACATTTTTTTTTAATTCGTTCCTCTTTATGGACAGTACTTTCTTCAAAATTATTTTCTATAATAAGCTTTTATAACACTTCTGAAAGTATTTTGATGATGTGACTGCAAATCTTAACTAATTATCCACTAGAAAGTGCAATGATAGCATGGCTAGCATGCATTGTAGCCTACATTAGTGGCTTTCTACTTTTGGCCTACTTTCCTACATCCTTCACTCGAACCAAAACAACTATAATCAAGATCAGACTCGACACTTGAACTTGCATATGCATTTAATTCCATCAAATTATCTTCACCATTTAACTCCGAAAATTTAGCCATCGTATGTGAATAAGCAAACAGTAAACAAGGACATCAAATCACAACGAGAACAACGCGTGGTTCATGAAGGAATTTGACCAAGGAAGTCGGCCGTGCGGTTACAGCTGTAATCTTCCATTCAAGATATAGTAGGTTTAACTCCGCTTTAAGCAGCCCTGAACATGATTTTCCGCGGTTTCCCATTTTCACACCAGATAAATACTGGGGAAATACCTTAATTAAGGCCACGGCCGCATCTTTCCCACTCCTAGCCCTTTCCTCTCCTATCGTCGCCATGAAACCAATCTGTCTCGGTGCGACCTAAAGCAATTGTAAAAAAAAAAAAAAAAAAAAAAAAAAAAAAAAAGGAAAAATGGCCCAATTTAGGCTGCCTGTACGTCAATTTTGAAGTTTAATTTTGCTGCAGCGGATGGCACAGAAATCTTAATCTCTGTTGGGCATGTAACACTGAGTTTTAATTAATTTTATCGGGTAAAGACGACATTTGTCTTGAGAAATATTCTACATACCGACATAGTCGGAATGGAGATTCGAATGTGTATTCTAGAGTCCTCCGAAAATCCAACTTCTCCTCAAGATTTGAACCCGTATTCTTGAAATAATGAGGCCAACACCCTATTACTGGCCCACAGAAGGAACTCCCATGTTAATGAACCAGAGGAAACGAAGCTAATTTATTTATGGAACGACAATATTTCTGGGTTGGAAGACCAGACATCAAAATATTTTTCATTCTAATTTCATTCGTACGAGTTACATTCAGATACTGATGACTGCCAAAGCGGGTGTTATGTCTGGCGGTGATTGCAGTCAGCCGAACTCCGTCAAGTCTCCCCAAGTTCCGATGCTATCACCGCGTAATTCCAGCTCAAGTGAGCAATAAAGATCGAGACAGCCCAATTAAGACAGCAGACAGGGTCTGGTTATCTGCAAGTGGAGCTCGAGGGGAAAGACTTCGGTTGTCAGCATGTCATAACGAGGAATCGTTGAACTCAATAAAACTACTCACACTAAGTACTAACTGTTAAGGAGGTAATAACTGTATGAAATATTTAGCACTATGACGATAACCCGTCTAAAATGACACCCAGTACGGCTCCTCATCAATGTGCACGCAGCGAGTGCACATTAGCGTTCCTAGCATTCACATCTGTGTTATTCAAGTTCCACGTAAGTTTATGGAATCTATGGCTGTGTTTATGATGTGAATGAATGAATATAAGTCTCGTCCATTCACGAATGAGCACTAACTAAGGAGAGAGTATTCGTTTTTTGTAATCATAACCATTCAATGGAGTTAGTTTTTGTTAGTACTACAAAACATCAAAGATATTCCAATTAGCGAAATGCTACAGTGAATATTTAAAATAAAAATCACTCTGCGTGATAATAATTGAGGGCTGTAATAATGAATCAACAATCCAGAAAGGAATGTTTATACAGAACAGCAAAGCAGAGCAAAGCAAAGTCACCTCCGTACAGGCCATGAAGTCCCTTGGAGTAGTGGAAGGTAAAGGCTTCTACCATTGTTAACCTCGGTACGTGATGGGGTAGAGTGGTTAGCTCTACGCCCGGCCGCCTTTGCCCCCAGGAATTAACCTGGTACTCATTTTTGGTGTAGGCTGAGTGAACCTCAGGGCCATATGCACCTCCGGAAGTGGAAATCTCGTTTCTTAAATTTTACGACTTCCTGGCGGGGATTCGAACCGACGTCCTTCCGGGTGAACCGAGCACGCCTTTACCGCCTCGGCCAGGCAGCCCCTATACAGAACAGCGGGTAAAGAAAATCAAAGAGGAATTTGGAAGAGAAATCACATTGTAAGGAGAGGAAATGAAAACACTGAGATTTTCCGATGATAATTTATTTTATCTGAGTCTGCAGAAGATCTGGAGAAGTCACTAAACGATATGGACAGAGTCTTGGGCAAGAAGTAAAAGATAAAAGTAAATAAGTCCAAACAAGAGTCATGAGTGCAGTCGAACAAAATCCGTAGACGCAGAAAATATTAGATTAGGAAATTAAGTGTTAAAGGAAGTAGGTGAGTACTGTTACTTGGGTAGTAAAATTAAACTAACGATTGCACAAGTAAGAAGGACAAGTAATGATGACTAGCCCAAGCAGGGGAGGCCTTCCTTAAGAAAAATTTTCTCACTTGTTGATAGAGGAATTAGAAACATTGTTTATAAGACGTTCGTTTGGAGCGTGCCATTGTATGGAAGTGAAACATGGACGATAACTTGCTCGGAAAGAAGGAGAATAGAAGCTTTCGAAATGTGGTGTTACAGAAGAATGCTGAAGGTGAGATGGTTGAATCGAATAACGAATGAAGAGATACTGAATCTAATTCCATACGTATATTACACAAAATATATTTGTTTTTGTTAACTTTTTCTCTTAACGCTTTATTTTTTAACCACAAAAAATATTCCTCTTATTTCCCTTCTTGTAAACATTTCACAGTCTTTTAACAGATTTGCCACTTTCATACATTATGTTACACAAAATACATATATGTTTGTTATTTCTTTCTCGTAAAACTTTATTTTCGTATACTCCCATCAACCACACCAAATTATCTATCTCATTCTCATTTTTATAAACATTTGCTTCCATATTGCCATTTACTGATACAGCATCTGTTCCACGAACATCATTTAGAAATATGTTGTAAAGTTGGACAACCTCAGCCTTATAAGGTATTTCCCAGACTTCAACAAAAACAGAGCCCAGTATACCTTCTCAAGATGACCTACAACGGGGAAAGATTATTCGCACATCACAATTACCGCAATCAGACGCAGCCAGTTATATTAGTATTAGTAAAATAGCAAATATACCCGTGCTTCGCTACGGTATTCTACATTGCTTACGGATATCGAAGTAAATTACTGTGCATGCAGTGGATAAGATTTTTTAAATTTCCAGAACTGATAAGGAATCTGCTCAACGTACAACACCTTTTGGGCTACGTCCGCGGGACTTAGCCTGCAAAATGGACCATTCATGGTATCTTCCTTTTTAATCCTCCTGTTGAATAAATGCACTTGAGAAAAAAATTAGAAGTGGATTTCCATCAAGGTTGGTCGATTTCCAGTCCAGTCAGGTTGGTCTTGTAAATATTGCGGGAGAGTAAAATCATTGTTTCGTTTCCCTGTAAACCTTTAGTTCATTCCTGAAATTTGAAATGGTTTGGACCTTAGAACCTACCTTTGACCAGGTGATTGCTAAATATGAAGTTTCGTTGAAACATTTTCAGTAGTTTTCAAGTGATAAGAAATACGCTTTACACTCACCCGCTCTTGAGTTAAGTCCGGTGGGACTTATACCGAAAAACGGTCAGTTAATAATATATCCGTTATTAATCCTCGTATCGAAATGTTGCACATGAGAAAAAACGGTTTGGAAACTGATTTCCATTAAGGCATGTCCATTGCCATTAAGTTTGGTTGTGTATATTTTATGAAATTGGAAAATCACGGTTTCGGTGTCGTACAAACACCAGTCATATCAGGGATTTAGAAATAATATTGGCAACCTACCCAAGGGCAGGTGGATTCTAAATATATCCAGTAGTTTTTAAGTTATAGACAAACAGACAAAGAGACAAACAAACAAGCAAATAGACAAACACACACCAAAGTAAAAAAATATGCAGATGGTCATTATTACATCTAAAACGGATAGCAATGCGGAAATTTCGCTAAATTAGTCAATGAACATAGGCTACACACGGTCGTTACGATTTTATTTATATAGACGGTGATAGATAGGCAAGGGCACGTTTGTAAGTGCAGACCTTCATTTCGAGATTTACGTCTCCTAAACGCTGCATCATATCAACAAACGATTTGCACAATCCGACGCTCCTTTCATCGCTCTACATGTTTTGTCCCAAACCAGTTTTTCGTACTCTATCTCCCATATTTATGGGTTAGATTGAGTTACGATATTTGAATGGGGTGAGTTTGAGTACATTTTTAACAATTTACATTATTTTTCACAAACTTGTGCGAAAGCCAGAACCATGAATTATGCTTAGCATATAGCCATTGGACGTATTAATATGCGTGTGAAATTCGATGAATCTTTCTTTCCTATAAGTGTGTCAAACTGTAATATACGTGTTAACAGCACAAAATCTACGAGCAATCGAGAAATACAGCCAAATCTAACGTATAAGGGAAAGGGAGACAACAAAAGTCATAGGACCAAAGTTGTAGATCACTCCGAATTTAACCAAGATTTTGCGATCCGTTTTGTGATATGACTTACCGTTTAGCCGCGAAGATCTGCACCGTAATTAAAATTGCCGCCATACTTCGATATTTTCCGGGTATAAAAGTGAAGAAGTGAAAGATGTTGGAGTTTTCCGTCGGTTACAGGCTAAAACGTATAATATTGCCTAGTTTCAATTTTCTACCTCGTCTGGCAGATTGTGCTGCAATCTTGATTTGGGGCGAGGGGGGTGGGGGGTAAAACTTAGGACTTCAGGACTCTAAAACCAAAAATATGCAGATGGTCATTATTACCCCTTAAACGGATAGCTGTATGAAAATTTCACCAAAATAGTAAATGCATAGACACACGGTCTTTACGATTGTATTTATATACATCGACTAGCAAGTGTACCCGTGCTTCGCTACGGTATTTCTCATTGTATACGGATATGGAAGTAAATTACTGTACATGCAGTGAATAAGATTTTTTAAATTGCATATCTCTTAGCTTTGTACGAGAAACAGCACGGGGAGGTCCTCATATGTTGTTTCCAACTTAATGTGTGAATTGCGGAGTTGTGATGATAACGGTAAGCTCACTTGCCTACTGCCATTCACAATCGACTTGGGAAATTTACATTATAATGTCAGGCCTCATTGCCTAATGCGGGGTCACAGTCGATTTGGAAAGTTTTCGTTACAATCGCAGGCCCCCTTTCCTACTTAAGGACAGATTATAGTTGACGAACTAATATTATAATTGCAGGCAACTTCCCTACTGCCAGTCAGAATTGATTTGTGCTGTAATCATTATATAGACATGCCCCTTTTCCTAATGTCAGCCAGCTTACGGCCAGTCACACCAAGTTGGTGAGTTTCCATTCAAATAGTAGACCACTATGCCTAATGCCAGTCACATTTTAGATGGGTACATTTGTTCATAATGGTCACAGCCAAACACAATCGGGTAGGGGTGTTTTGAACAAAATTACACGCCCCCTTGCCTTCTGCAAGTCAAATCGAGAAGGGAATTATTCTTTACAATGGTGGGCCTTTCTTACTAATGCCACTTACACAGGAGTTGGAAAAGAACTCCATGCCTACTGCCAGTCAAAGTCGATGTGGGGAGTTCTGATTACAATGGCAGACACACCCTTTCTTGATCGCTACAAATGGACATCAATATATGAATACCTCGAAACGAAGGTCTGCACCGTCATTAGAACTTCCCCGGTATTTCGATATTTTTCGAGGATATAAAGTTAAAAATTTGGAGATCGTTAAAGTTTTCCATCGGTTACAGGCTAATCTACACTTCTGTACTAATATTATAAAGAGGAAAATTATGTTTGTTTGTAACGAATAGACTCAAAAACTAATGAACCGATTTTAAAAATGGCTTCACCTATAGAAAGCTACATAGCCAGTGAGTAACATGGGCTGTATTTTATTTTCAAAACAATTCGAGGTGGGGGGCAAGGGGGGAGATTTAAAATTAATAGGCTAATATAGGCAAAATATCGAATTTGTCGTATTCGGAAGATACAAAGCTCAATTTAATCCTCTTGATGCAAAGAACAAAATTCAGTAAGCCCTACGGGCCAGAAAACCATGTTCTAAGGCCGTAAAACCAACTGTTACAGAGATATTGGCACCACACTACCCCTGCTCTAGGAATCGGATAAAAGAAATGAACTGACGTAACCATGGCAAATTCAGCTCCAGGATTCTAGAACAGCGAGATTATGCATGTACGTTTGGCAATAGCTGCTAACCAATATTGGTACACATAAGACTTTTTATTTGGAAAAAAATATACTAAATATACTGTTGTATATGGCACTCATAGGACTCCTTTGTGCGGGGATGGAAAGGGGGCGAAGTATAAAAGTCTTATCTTACTTCTTACTATATATAAAAATGGATGTATGTGTGTATGTGTGTAAATGACACATCTCCTCCTAAACCACTGGAGCAATTTCAACCAAACATGGTACACGTATTTCTTACTATCGGGAGACGCACACTGTGGGGGAAAGCCATCCCTAGCGCCCTTAATGGAGGGGGTCATGGGGGTTAGTTATAAAAATAATCGAGAATAGTGTCGAATTCATGGTTTTCGGGATCGCTGAGTTGAAAAGTAATACTCCAGAATGTTTAAAGTCCAAGTTCAGCCACTTTTTAGGTGGGAAGCGAATAGGGGGGTGGGGGGTGCGGTGTAAAAATAATTTTAAAAAGTTTCGAATCCATAGATTTCAGGGTCTCTGAGATGAATAGTAATACTCCGGATTTTTTACAGGTCCAAGTGGGGGCCAAGGGAGTGAGATATAAAAAGTATCGAAAAACTATATAGAAAATCATACTATATATAAAATGGATGTATGTGTGTGCGTGGGTGTGTAAATGACACATCTCCTCCTAAACCACTGGAGCAATTTCACCAAATTTGGTACACTTATCAATTAGTATCAGGAGACAAACCGCGTGAGAGAAAGACACCCCTCGAACCCTTATGAGCAGGGGGCGAGGGGCTGGTATAAAAATAATCTATAATAGTCTATAATAATCTATATAGTTTTCGTGGTCGCTGAAATGAATAGTGACACTCCGAATTTTTAAAGTTCATGTTCAGCCCCCTTTGGGGTGAGGGTGAGGGGGAGTGAGATATAAAAATAATCGAAAAAGTGTTGAATCTACAGCTTTTGGGGTCACTGAGATGAATGGTGACAATCCATATATTTTATCTCTTAGGGGTGGGGACGAGAGGGGGACAGTCTCATTGACAGTCGAAATCCTGTACATCGTATCTATAGTGCGACGGCTAAATACATATAGTTATGACTTATTAAATTTTGACAGGATCAAATACTTCCCAGTCGATTCCAGCTTCCATAAGGACGAAGCTTTACTCGAAAATTAAATAATCTAAAACTTGAAATCAAACACATCTAAATAATTCTAAAACTGCATTATAGATTGTAACATATAAATATGCAAGAAAAAAAAGAATTCTATAAAAATTCACTTCACACATAACTAACTGGTAATGCAATCCGGGCAACGCCGGGTGCTACAGGTAGTATATATATATATATATATATATATATAGAGAGAGAGAGAGAGAGATACAAAAGTATAGGCATGTTTAAAATATTGCAGACCTTCATTTACAAATTAACTGTTGCAAAACGGTACGTCCTATCGACGAACGAATCGTAAGTAAGACGCCGTATTTAGCGGCCTAAACGGCTGGTCCTATGATATTTTCTCGTATCTCATCTATTCATGGGAGAGATTTAGAAACGGTGAATAGGTTTAAATTTCGGTAAGATCACCTCACTTTGCACTACTCTTCGGATAATTATGTGACAGCTAAAACATAGCATTTGGCTCACATATGGCTACTGTGTGGGCCAATGATCGTGTAGGATTTGATGATTCTTTCTTTCCTATAACTGATTCAAACTATGAATTATTCATGTAAATAGTGCAAAATGTACTTTCAATTGAGAAATAGAGACAAATCTAACATATTGGGGATAGAGATACGACAAAAATTCATAGGACCAAAGTTGTAGATCACTCCAATTTGAATCCAGATTGTGTCATTCGTTTTGTGATATTATTTACCGTTTAGCCATGAAATACCTCGAAACAAAGGTCTGCACCGTCATTAGAATTGCCTCGATATTTCGATATTCTTTGGGGATAAAAGGTTAAAAATTTAAAGATCTTGGAAGTTTTCCGCCGGTTACAGGCTTAAACGTATAATTTTTCCAAATTTTAATTTCTAACTCGTCTGGCAGACCGTGCTGCATTCTTCATTTTGGGGGAGGACGGTAAAAATTATGACTTTGAGGAAACTAAAGGTAAAAAATATTCAGATGGTCATTATTACCCTTTAAACGGATAGCTGTACGAAAATTTCACCAAAATAGTCAGTGTATAGACACACGGTCGTTATGATTGTACTTATATAGATAGATAATTAATCTACTCCACGTACAACACATTTGGGCTGTGTCCGCTGGACTTAGCCTGAAAACCGACCGTTCATGATATCTCCCTTATTAATCCTCCTACCAAAATAATGCACATGAGAAAAAAGTTTTAGCAATTGATTTCCATTAAGGATGGTAGATTTCCATTAATTTTGGATATGCATATTTTGCGGGAGTGCAAAATTATGGTTTTCAGTTTCGAATAAACCCCCAGTAAATTTAGATGTTCAGAAATAATATTGGCCCTAAAACCTACCCAAGGACAGGTGGATTCTAAATATCAAGTTTCGTAGAAATATATCCCGTAGTTTTCAAGTTATAAGAACACAGGCAAACAAACAAACAAACAAACAAACAAACAAACCGATAAACAGACACCAAAGGTAAAAACATACAGATGGTCATTATTACACATGAAACTGATAAATGTAGGAAAATTTCGTCAAAATATTAATGTACAGATACACAATCATTACGATTTTATTTATATAGATACCAAAGAAATTTCAACTAACAATCTGTCCCGAAACATGGTTAAGCTATAATTTACTGATACATCGCCTATTCTATGAGAGTTATTTTGACAACCTTAGCCTTTTGAGGCATTTCCTGAATTTTAAGTAACTTATGTAGTCCAGAATAACTCTTCCGTAACTACACTGTATGTAATTTTCTGTGTTTTCACCTTTTTTAAATTTCTTTTCCCATATTTCTATGATAATATTGTATAATTTTACTATTCTTCCTGGTTTCTTCCATTCTCCGTTTAATAGCTAAGCAAGGGTGTATAGTAGAGGTGCATTTTCAGTTTTACCTATCATTTTCCCATACTGATTTTTCTCATTTCTTGTGATGTTAGTAGATGTGCCGCTTCCATACCTATATTACATAAAATATAATTATTTCCGTTCTATCTTAAATCTGTACATTTTTATACTGCCATCAATCAATAGAATATTCCCATCATTTCCATTTCTGTTAGCATTTGCATCCTTATTGCCATATTGTCACTTATTTTGCAATATTCTATTAGAATTCGCTTGCTGCTACATTCTGTCCTCATTATTTGTCTTTCTTTGTCTTTAGATTAGTTTCTTACGCTATCTCCTGACATCCCTTGAAACAATTATTTCCGAGTAGTACCCCATTCGTATGTCTTGTAGTATTTTCTTTACTCCATCCACCCAGTAGTGCTAATTTTGTGATTATGATATCAACAAATCTACTAGTTGTTTTGACGTGGCAACGTTCCTCTCTGCTGGCCTGCATCCATGGAAAGTTGGCTTTGGGAAAATTAACCTTTTATGAGAAAGTGTTAGGGATACAGTCGATATTCCTAAATTGTTAGGTAATTCAGCTAAATACAACCTCGATAAGTTTAGTGCAATGTAACAACCACTAACTGCAGAGTCCTAGTGATTTGAGCGCTGCCTGATGTGTACTCCTTGTACTTCGAAGATGGGTAGATATGTAGGTAGACAGATAGATTGATTGACTGATTGATCTTCCTGCACATAATCTTAATTGGGCATTACCGCTCGGAACATCTTCTCTCACTCTTCTCTTCAGCGTTCTTTCCCGCTCTACCAGAGTCAAAGGCCTTCTCCACGTTCTCCACGCTCAGCACTCAACACTTCAACGAACATCCCTAATACTCCTCCCAACTCTCTTTAATACTGTCCTTTACTAAGAGATAAGAGCTTGATTTAGCATAAAGTAAAAGTATATTCCATAGGGATGTAAACAATAAGTTGATGTGTAGCCCTAGTGGTTATACCTCCACTTTGACCTACGATGAATTGGCTATGAACATGGACGTTCTCATTGTCTTCGGTCTGGACCATTGTTATTAGTAGCCTGTGCACGTGATCTTGTTACTCATTTGTTATGTTTGTTATGTATCATTATGAAAGTTTACATTTGTTAATTAGTCTGTTGACAATACAAGTGAAATGCGCTCGAGCTGTACCTTGTGATTTGTGATTGAATAAATAAATAAATAAATAAATAAATAAATAAATAAATAAATAAATAAATAAATAAATAAATAAATAAATATTTAAACTTATCCACGTTAATAGTATATTTATGATGTGTTACCTTAGAACAATTATTAAGTCCTATGTGGATTCAGCGAAAACTTTGTTAATGGTTGGAGTACAGAAATGATCACATGGAACAAGTAATATCTGGATACTATATTTCAACCATTCTTAAACTTTAAAGCTATTATTCTCAAATGAAGCTTTTTGAAACCTAATTCAAAACTCTATATATCCTTCATTATTTTACATGATGAAACTGAATAAGAACCACTTAGTTCAGAATTTACTGTAAGGTGTTGCTATTAACCCATTTTGGTCCATCTGGAATAAAAGATTGTCAAAAATATCTTCAAACATTCCCAATACACTGGGGATACTGTTTCCAAAAAATCCGCTAGTCAATTAAACAAGTGCCTCTTACGAAATCAGACGGGCGATTAAAGCATTAAGAAATCACTGGCTTTTGCTAATTCAAGTCAAGTAATGAGAAAATACAGGAAGTAATTCTATCTCTTGTTGAGAGTAACTCTCTTCGTTATGAACAGAATAACGGATGGCAGTTCGCTGCAATTACAAAAGTTACTTTTAATGCATTTGGCTTCTCTATGAACCAAGAACAAATTGCTGAGATTAAGCATTGAGTAGGAGTTGTTTTGTATGCGCTGCTTACACGGAACACAAAGTTGCTCAATTAAGTGTTTTGACAAAACGACCAAGAGTAGTTTGGTACGGATGTTGACCAAACACACGGCTTGATTATTTTGAAGAAGTTTGTTCACAGAGTTGGGATCTGGCTTTAACGAACAGTGTGGCCATATTCAAATGAAGCCGACATGAAATGAGGCTGCCATTTAAATAATCCAACCGCAAGCTGAACCTCAGTTTCTGTGAACAAGGCATCTTTCTCCACAATGTAGATTCAGTGTGTGAGTATAAGTCCTGAATTCTGCTTTCGTTAACAGGCTTAAAAATCATGAGAGTGATCTTATTTATTGTCAGTGTTTCCGATTTTTTTTCTTGAGCTACCGCATCTAAGAGAGCTATTTTTCGATGGAAAAATCATGTTCATAGAGTTGGAAGCAAAATGATGATAATTTAAATTCATTTAATTATATTTAGTAATCAGGGTCCGACTCCTTAGTTCAATGGTAAGAATAGAAGCCTTGGGTTCAGAGGGTCCTGAGTTCGATTCCCAGCCGATTTGGTAAATTCCTATGATCCAGGGCTGGGTGTTTACGTTTGAACTAATACTATCTTCTTCATACTCACACCACACTACCTACCACAACAGAAAGACGCAATTCCGAATACATCCCTCCACATATGTTTGGCGTCAGGAAGGGCAATCCGCTGTGAATCAGGACCAAATCAGCTGTGCGATAGATTTTGGACCGCGACCTCATGAACGTATGGGAAAAGTGATATAAGAAGAAAATAGCTATAAACAGGGATGAAGGGGTCAGGGTTGGATTATTAGAGGAAATCATAATCTTGACAATTGGGAGGCTACGGCTCACACTGATGTTGGTGAGACGTCATGGTTTTCTGTGTCTTAAATAGAAAATCATATTGGTTCTAAGCTAAAACAATAATGAATTTTGATGACCATGATCATTTTTTAAAGTTTCTTTTTCAGTTTGCTTACGTCACAGCGACGATGGGATAGGAAAGGGCTAAGAGTGAGAATGAAGTGACCGTGGCGCCAGGAAAGCGCCAGCTTTTGCCTGGGGTGAAAATGGGAAACCACGCACACGACTTCTATTACTGGGACATTGTGCTTTATCATGCGTTTGTTACAATTTTCGTAAGAAGTAGAGTGTCTATGTCTTATGAAGTCCTGTGCTTTGATTCTGTTAATCGATTATTTAAATGATGACATGAAAAACTTAATAGCACACAGCCATATCATATCAATCACTCGTACTCTTGGTCCAGGACTCATGTTTCCTTTGTGTGTGTGTGTTGATGATGATAATTGTTGTCTAAAGGAGCCTAAAATCTAGGTCATCGGACCTAATTGTACGAGATGAGACAAAATGTAATGACAATTTAAAATTCTAAAATAATCCACTAACCAGAATTCAAAACTTGATGATGAGGAATGAATGGATGAATATGAATTTAAAATAATAATTTAATCCAACTCATAATATTCAAAGTTAAAATTAATTCCAAAGTCAATCCACTAAATAAAGTTCAAAAAGACGATGATGACCAATGAGTATGAATTTAAAACATTCAGTGGATCTGACCCGCAATGCCCCACCTTCCGAGAAGCACACTTAATACAATGGTATATACTGAACAAGAGGCTGCTTCCAAAGCGCAATCCTGACACGATGTTGCTTGTTGTCTAAAGGGGTCAGAACTCCAGGCCCCTCATAATGGTACTTATCGCTATTTAAGTAGAACCACTGTATTTCTCATGTAGCGGTACTAATCACAAGTAACGTGTACGGTGTTCCTCACATAATGGTGCTACACATAGGCAATGCAAACCCATGGTGTTCCTCACATAGTGGTACTAATCACAGGGATCCGTACTAACCCGTTGTGTTCGTCACATAGTGGGTACTAATCATAGGCAACGACCAGGCCCGTGGTGTACGTCGAAACGCAGAGCCATGATGTCCACAACCAGATGTTAGAACACCGCAACGAGGATAGTCTCATCTCCTCGGGGTGTTCCAACCGTGCCTAGACAGAGGGGGAGCGTCCGTTATAGTGGCGGATATTATACACGGGTACTGTAAACCCATAGTAATCCACACAAAGACCCATGGTATTTCTCACATAGTGGTACTAATCTCAAGAAAGTCGACTCATGGCGTTCCTCACGTGATGGTACTCATCACAGCTAAGGTCATGTCGTCCCATTTAGTCACCTTTTACGAGTCCGACTCCATGGCTAAATGGTTAGCGTGCTGGCCTTTGGTCACAGGTTCGATTCTCGGCAGGGTCGGGAATTTTAACCATAATTGGTTAATTCCCCTGGCACATGGACTGGGTGTATGTGTCGTATTCATCATCATTTCATCCTCATCACGAAGTGCAGGTCGCCTACGGGAGTCAAATCAAAAGACCTGCACCTGGCGAGCCGAAGTCTTCGGACACATTCCAGCACTAAAAGCCATACGCTATTTCATTTTTCACCTTTTACTAGAGGCAGGATATACCGTGGGTGTATTCTTCGTTTGCGTCTCCCAGCCACAGAGGGTCGAGTGAGAGATATAAGGAAAAAAGATGGGATCCGACACTCCGGAAAATGAAGTACCGGACAAAGGAAGACAATGTTCATGAAGTGTGTGAAAATGAAAGACTCCCTAGGCCTCGAATGCTCGAATACCGTCGGGGTCGGAAAAGAACAAGTGTTGACCAAATGAGGTCGGACATGATAGATGAAAATTAGGAGCCTGGCTGAAATAGTGGAAGATATGCTAGGACCCAGCGAAGGGCCCCGTGTTCGCCAACCCACGCTCCCAAGTTGAGAGTCCCTGGGTCCCCTTTTAGTCGCCTCTTAGGACAATCAGGAGATACCGTGTGTGCATTATTCATCTGCGTGCCCCACCAGCAGGGTACATGTGTGTGTGTGTGTGTGTGTGTGTGTGTGTGTGTGTGTGTGAGAGAGAGAGAGAGAGAGAGAGAGAGAGAGAGAAATGAAGCATTTTCAATCATTATAATTATATGTAGGGTATATTAACAACAATGTTACCCTGCCAACCGTCAGGGTTCTAAAAATTAGAAGATCATAATCGTAACTGGACAACGATATTTGGACTTCATGGACATGGCACTCGACAGTTTTGTATCTGCCCTTGACCTCGACATTGAACAATAGACGATAGTTTAAAGGGCAGTACCACCGAGGGAAGCCGTGTGTCTGTACATATATGTATATTTTGAAGTTTTAATAATAATATTTACAGATAATTAGTCATATTTACTTTTTAAGCTTAAAACTACCATGATATTCTATTTAAGACATATTATATGAAATATTACTAACATTAATCTGTGTCATAACAACAGTTCGTTCTACGCCAACGACTTGGTATTATTGGCAGACTGTTTGCTGAAAGCTGCAATGCAATACCTTGGAGCTAGGAAAGTGGTGCAGGAAGTATGATTGATGAAAATTAGCATTTCAGTGATGAAACTTATGTCAGTTCGGAAAATACTAAATATCAGGCGACCATAGTAAAGTGTACTGGCGGGGGTTATAAATGAAAAAGAATAGATTACTCTTGATTTTAGTTTACCTTCAACTTGATTGAGTTGCTTCATTCTGTTGTTGTTGTTGGGTCAACAGACCATTGACTGGTTTTGTACAGCCCTTCTTGCTACGCTGTCCTGTGCGTGCCCTTCGTATTTCTACGTAAGTACTACATCCTGCATCCACACTAATATTTTTGTCATATTCATCCGGTTCTACTCCTAGCATACTCACTGCCTACACTTCCCTAAAAAAAACAGCTAAGAAAGTTAAGATATGTTCTTTCTTTCTATCTCCCCTTCTGGTCAAATTCCACCAAATAGTTCTTCTCACATGAATTGGAATGGTATCTCTTCAGTCGTGATTCGATCCAACCAACATACTTTCAGCATTCTTCTGTAACACCACATTTTAAATATTTCTGGTCTCTTGCCTTCTGAACTAGTTATTGTCCATACAATGACACGCTCCAGGAGAAAGTTTTCGAAGACATCTTCCTAATTTCTATATCAATGTGTGAAGCGAAAAAATTCATTTCTGTGCAAATTGAACGGGTTGACTGTGAGATGTGGGCTGTGAAGCTTAAACCTCGGATTCACGAGCGATGGGTTGAAACTTCTCTATAGGCTGCTCCGAGGATGAGTTTGTTTGGTTTCCAATTCTCACTCGAGGCAAATGACTAGGCTGAAGATCAAAAAATATTATGACCACTTCCTGCCAGTTCCTAGCCATTCCATACACACCGATAACGAATACCCCTAAACTAGCAGGAAAAATCTAACAATCTCGTCCTTTTTCAGGTAAGTTCAAGACCACTACACATCACTACATTTGAAAATAGTCTACTAGAATTACGTTCAATCGTTGTTAAGGTAAGTGTATTTCGTTCAGACATTACTGCTTAATGTTGAGGGATAGTGTAGCATTTTCCAGTTCTTAAAGTGTTGTTACTAAAGAGAAAGCTCGGAAAACATTTTTCACAACTAATACAATGCTGTAGGAGCAAATAAAATTAGGATTATTAATTTTGTTTTTATGGTTACGTGTTATGTGGATATTCACATTTGGACAATGTGGAATCAAAATAAATTCATCCGGGTTTTGTTGCTCTGTTCAATGAGCTGCCGCTGTGTAGCATGAGGAAGACATGCTCTATACCATTGTTCTCATGTTCACGGTTGTGTTCACAATGACCAGATACTTTGTGGCGGTGATTCCGAACCCGTCATAACATAAGGAACGTGCTGTGATTCAGTGAGGACAAAACGTTGAAGTACAAAATGTCGTTTGGTGGCGTTACTCTTCACCGGAAAGCGCCTCCATATCTTCCACGAGACTTTAACCCAAATGTCATTTTGAGTAGATTTCCACGAATGTGGTGTAGCATGCTTCCATGTTGAGAGTGTTTGAGTCGTTGACGAGTTCGGTTCGACAATCCCGTGACCCAGATTAGTGCTTAGCGTTAGGTTGTGTGCTAAGCGAGTGGAGAGAGAAAAAATATGGTAACCAATTATTTCTTCAATTCATTGACTCTGGAAGCCTAACTCTGCACCAGGAGCTTTTGCTGGTTATAATTTATCAGATGAAGAGGAACCTGTTTCAGAAGATGAAGAGAAAGTAGAACTCTGATCGAAGAGTACAGATGTTTTTTTTTTGCTAGTTGCTTTACGTCGCACCGACACAGATAGGTCTTATGGCGACGATGGGACAGGAAAGGGCTAGGAGTGGGAAGGAAGCGGCCGTGGCCTTAATGAAGGTACAGCCCCAGCATTTGCCTGGTGTGAAAATGGGAAACCACGGAAAACCATTTTCAGGGCTGCCGACAGTGGGGTTCGAACCTACTATCTCCCGAATACTGGATACTGACCGCAATTAAGCGACTGCAGCTATCGAGCTCGGTGAGTACAAAAAAGAATGGGAGGTTGTGGATTCGGATCCCACTGGTGTCTGGTTGGCTATTTTCGTTCTGTACTTAACATCTCTTCAACACGTACTAAATGTACGTAACACGACCTAATAGGTTGAAAGTCGGTTTCTATTAAAATATTACCTTTTGAAATATGTTGAGTATTTAAATTAATATAGGTCGAGCTTGTATTTAGTTCATTTCCTCTTCTATCAATGTAAAGGGAAAACAGTTATAATTATGTTTGGAATTAATAACTGAATTGTATTGATTTCTATGGAATAACTCATGAACCCTTTTGTTTTCATTCATTAGCGTCTTGCAAAAATTCTTATTTATTTTCTTGCTTTTAGTATCAGGATGTTCGAGGACATGCTCGGCTCGCGTAGTACCAAGCCCTACATTTGACATCCATGAGTGACCTGCGCGCTAGGGTGAAACCTGATGTCGGCACATAGACTACTGCAGCCGAATAACATCAAAGGATCTGTTCAAGGCCTAAGCTCTCCATTCGATCATATGCTCTCACATCATATGAACACTGCGGAGAGGATTGGTATTCAATCCAGGCTTCTCGCATGCATTCTAGTGATTAGAAATTGTAATAATAATAATAATAATGTTATTTGCTTTACGTCCCACTAACTACTTTTTAAGGTCATCGGAGACGCCGAGGTGCCGGAATTTAGTCCCGCAGGAGTTTTTTTAACATGCCAGTAAATTTACCGACACGGGGCCGTCGTATTTGAGCACCTTCAAATACCACCAGACTGAGCCAGGATCGAACTACCAGCTCCCCTACCCTGCTGACCAACAATCTTATGGTGACTTTCTTTTCCACATAGCTCATTCCATGTTAAGAAAACAATATTCCTCTTATGACAACAAAGTTTCTACAACGAACGGCTCTGCTCGACAGCTTCATGGGAAAACGGTGGCACGTAAATTTGTGAAAATCAGTATTTTTGTTCAAGAAGAAGATGGGAAGAAACAAAGCTGCAAATTATTTCTATGAACCGAATACAGGGGCTATTTTTGGTTTGTACAGAATCAGAGGTAAACTGCGGCATATACAGTACAAAATATCAGCATGTATGATTAAGGCAAATTAGGAGAGAAAATAGACAAATAATAATGTTTATGAGCTCGGGGGGGGGGGGAGGGTGAGGTATGCATTTAATTGCATTTCATAAATATCCCCAAGCACCAGGCAACACCGGGTACTACTGTGCTTTTGTAACGCTTCACAAAAAAAAAAAAAAAAATAAATGCGGTCGTGAAAATAAACAGTGGCAATGTAAAAATGCGAGGAAGAAAGAACAACTAAATAGCAAAACCAAGCACAAATAAAACATATGGAAAATTTTTGTGTCAGTACAAGTCATGCCATGACTATCGCTGCACACCACAACACTAAATTCTTCAGTATGAACTTTTGTGCAGTACGAAAATAATGAAACACATACAAATTCTATCCAATATACAACCAAAGGTAAATATCTACCATTAGACAACCAATTTCTGTTACTCATCGAATGTTACATTCTCCACTCTCAATCTGAATCGGACATCGACATGTGTTTCCCTGCTCATTTTTATGAACGTTCTCAGCCATAACGCAAATAAATCACTGCGTTAATGTTAAAAGAAAGAAATCTTACACGCAGGATTATCACATAACTCTCAATCAACAAAAGACGAGTACGCAGTGATTTAAAGCCTAAAAACACACACGCAACAAATAAATACTGTAGATCACTTCACTACATAAGTGAGCTGCCGGCGAATCACAGAGTGAGGGATTATAATACCAGAGCAACACAGAAGAAGGAAAATGAAGGAAGGATCTTATTGTGCCTCCTCCCTACAAATGAATTTATGAAAAAGGAAATATTATGTAGTTATTTTACAACTCTTCTTCTTCTTCTTAATCTGTTCTTCCTCCAGGGTTGGTTTTCCCTCGGACTCAGTGAGGGATCCCACCTCTACCGCCTTAAGGGCAGTGTTTTTCAGACTTTGGGTAGGGGATACAACTGGCAGGAGGACCAGTACCTCGCACAGGCTGCCACACCTGCTATGTTGAACAGGGGCCTTGTGGGAGATTGCAAGATTGGAAGGGATAGACAAGCAAGAGGGAAGGAAGCGGCCGTGGCCTTAAGTTAGGTACCATCCCGGCATTTGCCTGGAGGAGAAGTGGGAAACCACGGAAAACCACTTCCAGGATGACTGAGATGGGAATCGAACCCAACTCTGCTCAGTTGACCTCCAGAGGCTGAGTGGACCCCGTTCCAGCCCTCGTACCACTTTTCAAATTTCGTGGCAGATCCGGGAATCGAACCCGGACCTCCGGGGGTGACAGCTAATCACCCTAACCACTACACCACAGAGGCGGACTATTTTACAACTCACCGGCAAAAATGCCTCATCCTTTTTTTTCTGCCTTTCATAATACATTACAAAGCATAGTATAATATCCCTTGGAAACGAGGAATTATGGGGGTGTGTTCACTCCTTGTGGGTCCCTAAAAGCAATACTGTTTTCTTAACGTGGAAATAGCTATAGTGTTACTCGTATCGACAAGCCATAGTGTCATACTATATAGACTTCAGTTTTTTACAAATGATAAGGGAATACTACAGTTAAATAATTGTGCTATTTTCTCTCATACTGTGTTTATGTTTGATACTAATTAGAGAGTAATAGCACACCGCTCTGTCAACATATTTCCGTATCTCTATTGTATGTTTTCGGTGTTATGGCAATATTACAGAGAACTCCTCAACTGGTAACTCTCTCAACTGAAGTGTTGTGCATAAAGGCTTAACTGCAGGAGCAGTGTGGTTTGAGCCTCGTGTAACTAGTAACTTGGTCATGAGGATGTTACAGAGGTTTAACAAACATAAACTGGGGTGACTTGGGGATTATGAACTAAACAAGACGGTCAAGGCTAGGGAGAAACACTCACGTGATCAGCAGAGCGTTGGAAGCGAACATTATACATCACCTCCTGAGGTGACCGCAGACTTAGCGGTGAAGGCGAGGGAGACGTATTCAATTTAGCAAGCAAATAGAAACTAACACCGTACCAGGAATTATCTTAAGGTGAGTTGGAACATACATGCATACTGTAACAAGAAATGTCCACCCTTGAGCGCTAGCTTAAGGAGCATGAATATATTACGCAGAGCGAGTGCGGTACACTATTGGAGTGGGTTCAGAGAGAGGTTTAAGTTCATGAATCGTCAATAATTTTTAAGTACTAGTTTTATTTGAATGTTTGATTGATATGACCTTTATAACATGTAACAGCCATTTGAGATTGCGTATACTCCAAGACCCGTTAGTGATGTAACTCAACTGGAACCACGTACCCTCACCATAGAACCAGGTACTCTCACCAAAGAACAACGTACCTGATTGTGACTCCCTCGACGGACGTTCTAGATGACGGTTCACACTCACTTGTAGTTTGAAGTGTGGAATTAATAGTCCAAGTTCCGAAATGGAAACCAGAACCACTAAGTTAATTGTTTCACTAGGAGAATTTCAAAGTCAGTTCGTAGAAAAATGAAGGTCCGTAGACATCGACATCTGAGATGGGATTTTTGTGAAAAATAAATAAAATTCCAACGCCGATTTAGAAATAAATTCGAGATCACTTGTTGCGGCAAAGAAGAAAGTACTACTGAGAATTTGTAGCTACAATAAGTATTTACAATTTCATACATGTAGTCATAAACTGAACACTTAGAATTTATTTTAACTCTTGAACACTGCCGCTAAACGTGCAAGTTCTCTCACGATGAGTGAAGATAAATATTTATTCTGAATTTGTGACACGCGAAGTAAATTCTCAAACGCTATTGGGAATTATTTACGTAGCACGAGAAACCACCATGTCCTAAACATAAAATATTTACACCAATGTCAACTCATGCTGTATGATCGTAGGATGCTTATGTATTGTCGTAGCGTGGACATTAAGATTTTTAACACAAAGGGTTTACACAGAAATTCCGATCAGATCCAACATCCGAACAGCTGATTTGGGCTCAGCTTATATAGCTAGGAACCGTAGCCTGCGAGTCACGTCACGATGATTGCATCAGTTTATGTATGTCTTAATAACTGCTACAACAACGTCTCGATTGTCTTAAAACTGGTAGGTCGTGTAGGCTTTATTGAAATACACGTGCTAACGTTGACTCTTTCCTGGGATCTCCACTATCATGGGAACTAGGGTGACGTGTCCCCTCTGTAGCCAGAAGTGACGGAGTCTACGTCATCAGCTCCACGCTGGCAGCTAAACAGCTGACGAATTTTTACGCAATGATGCAAATACACAATAATTGTTGTACCAACATTTCTGGTGCATAAGGCTAAGTCCGATTGACTGTAATCAATGCTCAGCCAAAACTACTGGACATAAAGGAATGAAATTTTTGGATAGATTTATATTATAGTGTAGGTGCTCAATACGGGAAGATTTTGGATATGCTGTCGCTAAAGAGGTGAAAAGGGGGGGGGGTTGAATTATTTTTCTTGCAAGTTGCTTTACGTCGCACCGACGCAGTCAGGTCTTATGGCGACGATGGGACAGGAAAGGGCTAGAAGTGGGAAGGAAGCGGTCGTGGCCTTACTTAAGGTACAGCCCCCGCATTTGCCTGGTGTGAAAATGGGAAACCACGGAAAACCATCTTCAGGGCTGCCGACAGTGAGGCTCGAACCCACTCTCTCCCGAATACTGGATACTGGTCGCACTTAAGCGACAGTGAATTGTTTAAATTACTATATCTATATCTCAAAACTTAATCGTTTACAGACGTAAAGTTGATATTTGGAATCTATTTTAAAAATAAAGAAAAATGTACTTTTTGTTTTCGGGAAATTCCCTTAAGGGGTGGGGGGTGAAAAATGGTGAAAAGGCGGTTGAATACCTTTATATGGATACTTATATCTCAAAAAACTGATGATGTTACAGACATGAAAATTGGAACTTGGAATCTCCTTTAAAAATAACGGAACACTTACTTTTTATTTTCGAAAAATCCCCTTAATGGGTGCGGGGTGAACAGGAGTGAAAAAGGGGTGAACATTTAAAATGAGTATATCAAGAGTACCGGTATATCTAAAATATGTAACATTTAACAGACGCTAAAACTGGTATTTGTAATCTCCCATAACATTAAACAAGCTCGCATGATTTGTTTTCGGAAAGTCCACTTAAGATGAATTTAAATACATTCAAACTTATCATGCCGGGATCTACAACACTGGTCCAATGACTTTTTGTCGTATCTCTGTCACTTATGGTATGCGTTAGACTTGTCTGTATTTCTCGATTGTACGTACATTTTGCTTTTTCTGCAGGTGTAATTCATAGTTTGACACACTTATAGGAAAGACAGAAATCATGAAATTCACACGAACTTTGGCCCTACCATTAGCCACATGTAATTCAAATTCTGTGTTTCTAGCTGTCACATAAGTATCCGGAAAGTAATGCATTGTATGAAAACCTTACCCAAATTTCTCTCTATTCAATGTTTCTAACTCAATCTAACCCATAAATAGAGGAGATAATAAAAATGTCATACGATCAGCCATTTAGAGTGCAAAAAAGCATCCTATGGAGCAATCTGTTTGTCGACATAACGTACCCTTTAGCAACAGTTAATCTGTAAATGAAGGTCTACAATATTGTACACATGCATATACTTTCGTATGTCGATCTATACATATTCATTGAAGTCGATTTGTAGCGATCTAGAAGGGGTGTGTCTGTCATTATAATTAATACTTTACAAATCGATGGCGACTGTCAGCAGGAGAGCGTCTGCTATTGTAATCAATACCCTGCACATCGAATTTGATTGGTCATAGGAATAGGGTCCTTCTCCAGCTCCTGTGTAACTGGCATAAATAAGGAGTGCCTACCATTATAATGAATAATTCCCTTATCGATTTGAATAGCAGAAGGCAAGGGAGCATGCAATTCTTTTCTAAACGCCCCTATCCCACTGTATCTGTATGGAAGGGGGCCTGCCATTGTAACGAAAACTCCCCAAACCTGTTGTGACCGCACAGTAAATAAGGGACCTTTTATTATAATGAAAACTTCCAACTCGATTTTGAATGGCAGTAGGCAAGTGAGCCTGCCGTTATCATCACAACTCCGCAAATCGCACTTTATATTGGAAAAACAACGTATGGAGATCTCCCCATCCTGTTATTTGGATAACGCAATGCAAGACATGCAGTTTTTGAAAACTATTCACTGCCTTTACAATAATTTACTTCGATATCCGTATACAAAATAGAATACCGTGCCGAAGCACGGGTATATTTGCTAGTATTGTATATATATTTTACAGTCATCTGTTAATAAACATGACTAATATAATAAATATGACTTATTGCAACAAAAAAGGTACACGTTTCCAGGAACTACAAGAGCTAAAGCAATCAGACTCATTATAAGTGTTGAATTGCCTAAATGTTTCCTTAATATAGAAGTAGTAAGACCTGGCCGCCTACAAATTTTGGGATGTAAAAACATTTAGATATATTCCACTGCTACGCGCAGAACCATGCTTCCTTCCTGTCCTAGTGCACAGAGATGACGTAAAGTAGTTATCTTAGTTACCATCATGTCGGAAAAGTGTCGTCACAAGTCTGTCTACGATAAATCTTAATAGATCCACAGCCCAGAAATGTATCAATGTTAAAATCTTACAGCTACACTTAATTGTCTCCAAAGTATCCCCATTCCTTGCCTATACACCACTGCGTGCATATGCCATGTTTCACAGTTAATAGTAATGCTGAAAGTCATTAACTGTCAACCTGTGCAGTACCGTCGAAGTTTTTGCTTTTAACTCCTTCATGGACCGAGTTAACTTCAACTCACTTTCCTCTTTGGGAAGAGAAAATGTCATGAACGGCAGATCTAGTGGGTATGGAGGACTGGAATACGTTTGCCATGCATTATTTTCATTACAGTCCCTGTATCAGAGTTTACCATATTTTCTATCATCCTGACACTCCGTCGTCGATTTGCGCACATAATGTCACTTTTTTCCTGAATATTTCCACCAGTTTTTATCTGAATGCAAGACGCGGATACTCATCGTCTTCCACTTCCACCCGACTCTCACTGATCTTGTCATGCTGCTCAGAAGCTCGTGTATATTACATACAAGTATCAACGTCCACCTGTTTCATGAATGTAACACGTTAAGCACCACAGCGTGCCTCGGTGACTATAATTGTGTTTCCTGCTAGGTTACGGTGGACACGGGTGTCCGCTTGCAGAGGGTGCATATATTTTTGTCCACAGAGCAATATTTTAAAAACGAAATTGGCGCCCAACGTTGATTTCAATTTCGCAAGGATTTTCGTTTCCACTTGCTGCTTGATCTTTATACCAGGCATGATTTACGACAACCGGATGACACAGCATTCACTTCAAACTAAGCTGAAAGGCAGACTAACAAACAGTGTTGAAAACAGTGGAATATGATTACGCACTAAGTAGCTACTTAAAAACTACCAGAAACCACTCGAACCCCTCCCATCCTTAACCTTTGTTGAGTTACGATAATACTGTATCAATACGAAAATTAGGTATATCCTTGTAGTTTAAAGGTTGTATTCGAAGTAAATTTCAAGGTAAACTTATCTAGAAATCCAGGATCAGTGATGTCCTTTTCTAACACTGCGATAGAAGGCACAGAAGAAGAAGCAGCAGCACTAGGAACAGATGTCTGATACGTTTGCATAGTACCAGGCGAGTTGGCCGTGCGGTTGGGAGCGCGCAATTGTGAGCTCGCATCCGGGAGACAGTGAGTTCAGAACCCCACTGTCAGCAGCCCTGAAGATGGTTTACCACCGTTACTCATTTTCACACCAAGCAAATGTACCTGAATTAAGGCCACGGCCCCTCCCTTCCCATTCCTAAGCCTTTCCTGTCCCATCGTGGTCATAAGACCTATCTGTGTCGGTGCGAAGTAAAGGAAATAACTAACAAAAAATGTTTTCGTAGTCTCTACTTGTTACAGGTAGCTCATATGGCAGCATTGTTTGTGTCTGCTCAGTTCTACCAAAATCAATCACGTTCACAAAGGAACCAGAAAGGAACAAGAAAATGAATTTTTTGACAGCACAGTCAGTATGTATAATGACAACTGCTACACAAAATATACAGACAACCCACTCAGACATTACCTCTATTAACGATTCCAACCACCCATACACACACAAAGTAGCAGGACTGAATACAATGATACGCAGAGCAATGTATATATCAACTAGCTGATGTACCCGTGCTTCGCTACGGGATTCTCAGAAACACTGACTTTGTGGTTTTCCTAACCTGAAATCAACATAGGTCATTACAAAAATGTAAGTATGAATGTAGCGATTAAAAGCAATGCTATCATATAAAATACTCGATCAAATGGAAAGCCACACGTTTTATCACTTTTAACGAACAGTGCTGCGGTTAGATTGCGGTGCCAATCTAATAGTCCAAAGTTCCAGAGCTGGGATGACCAGGCCGCAGATTGCCATGAACACTCATCTGCCATTATTCCGCTAAATATGCACACTGTTCATTCCAATCAGTGCCTCAGAGTAGGGATTGAATAGCCCAAATGCTATGCTGATCCAGTGTGTTACGTACCAGTAGTATCAGAAAATTTATAGACCAGGGGAATGGCATGCTAAAGAAGAAAGTTATCTAACTCCTCAGCTACTTCCCATCAATATTCAGGCAGGCTGTTACACTCTGTACGACTGGGCGAGTTGACCGTGTGGTTAGCGGTGCGCAGCTGTGAGCTTGCATCCGAGAGATAGTGGATTCGAACCCCATTGTCGGCAGCGCTGAAGATGGTATTCCGTGGTTTCCTACTTTCACACCAGTCAAATGCTGGGCCTGTACCTTAATTAAGGCCTAAGGCACTCCTAGCCCTTTCCTATCAGATCGTCGCCATAAAACCTATCTATGTCGGTGCGACGTAAATCAAATAAAAAATACTCTGTACGCAGCAGTAATCCTATCTACCGGAGATGAGGGCAACAGAAGACACAAAGCACATCACGACAAACAATGGTCAATGTAATGTTATTGTTGATCAATGTTATGAGCTTTCTATATTGTAGGCCTTCACATTTAGTTTTCTTTCGACTCTGTGATTTGTAAATATTTTATACCATAAACTGTAGTTTCTTATTCTCCGACTTTACATACCGATTTCCATTAAATACTGTTTACCCATTTTCTCGTTACTCGGCGCTGATACGTACTTAGTAACAAAAATCCAAATTCATTAATATCTTTGTGATCATAGCCAGTACGGTAACAATGTATGTATGTTTAGTCCTCAGTCCGAAGGCTGGTTGGATCCTCAACAGCTCCGCCATCAGCTGTCATAAATGGCCTAGGCATCACTGAAGAGGCGTACTAGGGAAATGGGGAGTGAGGTAGTTTCCCGTAACTTTCCTCACCGAGCCAGAAGTTGCTATTACATATCAGTCTGCCAAGCCCACTGAAATGCATGCACCAACTGACCCTATGAGCAACATTTTCACACCATTCATAGCAGGGACTGGCTGCATAAGGAATGGCATTACTAGCATCACTCATACCTCAGTCACTTTCATCTTGTCAAAGCCAAGGATAAAGCTGAGACAGATCAATGAAAGTAACAATATTGCTCTAGCCCATACCAGAAGACATAGGGCACTGTAAACACTACGTCCTGCCAGCAAAGGCTAAGACATGAATAATAGGAAATTTAATACTATATAACCCTTGTTATGTAGCATTCATCGATTACACCTCTAATAAGAAATATTTGAGAATTACATTTTAGGCCTTCCCCTAAACTACCGTTTCACTCAGCGTGAATAAAATAATTTACAGCCTAGACTATAGCGACTTATTTCGTGACTTTGCATACTGATTGTCATCAAGATAGGACTACTAATAACAACAACATTTGGGAATTATATTTTAGGCCTTCCCCTAAACTACCATTTTTCTCAGCGTGATTACAATTATTGATAGCCTAGATTGTAGCAACTTATTCCCCAAATTTGCATACCCATTTTCTTTAAAATACGACCACTAATAACACAAATAGTTGAGAATTCAATTTAGGCCTTCCCCTAAACTACCATTTCACTCAGCGTGAGTAAAATGATTTATAGCCTAGATTGTAGAGGCTCACCCCCCGACTTCACATACCGATTTTCATTAGACCACTAATAACATAAATAGTTGAGAATTCAATTTTAGGCCTTCCCCTAAACTACCATTTCACTCAGCGTGAGTAAAATGATTTATAGCCTAGATTGTAGAGGCTCATCCCCCGACTTCACATACCGATTTTCATTAAATTCTCTTCAACCGTTATCGCGTGATGCGTGTACAGACAGACAGACAGACAGACAGACAGACAGACAGACAGACAGACAGACAGACAGACAGACAGACAGACAGACAGACAGACAGACAGACAGACAGACAGACAGACAGACAGACAGACAGACAGACAGACAGACAGACAGACAGACAGACAGACAGACAGACAGACAGACAGACAGAAATTACGGAAAAGTAAAAAGTGCATTTTCTTGTTACTATGGACATGACCGATACAGAAACACCATTATTTTCAAATTCTGAGCAATGTACAGACAAAACTCTTATTTTATATATATAGATGAGTAAAACAGATTTCAGTGGCGAAATACACATAAAACAAAACGTACAGTAGATAAACAACGGAATAGACAAAGGAATAACACCACAAAAACCACACATGAAACTACGTGAACAAGAATATATACAAAATATCTAATATTTTCAAAAAACTAGGTCTAAAATTAGCCTTTAGGAGGAACAACACACTGTAAAGAAACATCAGCAAATTCGACCTAACAAAAATTGTAAAGGACCTAACTGCAATGCCACGTATGTAGCTCAGACAATAAGTAATTTCCATACCACATGCATAGAACACGAACATGCGAGCAGATACAATCGACATTCAGTCTTCGGACGGCACATATATGACATACCTTTTCACAGAATGATTGGAACACAGATATAAAATCTTACACATCTAAATAAAATAAATCTTTCAATATTAAAGAAGACTTCGATATTTACATAGCAAATCAACCTCAACGAGTATACGCATTAAAAAGTATTCCCCCTCTTAACCTGCTTAATTAACTTCTGAACAGCATTTCCCACTTTTTACATTAGCGCTTAATGAATCCCACATAATGCTACTCTGAGTTAAATGTTCGGAATGTGTGGTAGGATATTCTTATCTATAGTAAATTCTCTGAATTTTCGCAGCGTCTTTTGCCAAACGATGCATTATTTGGTTATTATTTATCAATAAAGTAATGTTTTACAAGATACATTTTAATTAAATTGCCCACCACTTTTATATCATCAAAATCATAAAATTTCATTTACTACCTAATACACAAGGATACAATATAACATGAAGAAGCAATGTTTCCACTTCCCTCTCCAACGAACAGAGTCATTGCCCACATAATTCCCCTGATCGTGGAACAGAGTTCATTGCTTACAGAATTTTCACCCCAAACACCAACTTAGCTATCAAAACCGATCAAGGACACTGAGCGCAGTCTAAATGCAGTTGCTAAAGGTAAAGGACGATTGATTAGCAGTTTAGACATGTACAGAAATATTTCTATAAGTTAATAAGGTTTACTACAATTATTATTCGTAATTTATTGCTCATAATACCGACAAGTCACAAGTATTGTCAAGTTTATGTAACGTAAACAAAATTGTACATATATGCGCATGTTTCAAAGTCAATTGATAGAATCTGAGGATGTTCATAGGGAATGAAACACGTACAGATAAATAGGGATCCTACCAATATTATACAAAAGATATTTAAGCAAAGTTTAACCAATACTAATTTTTGATGGAGTCGAAAGAAGCAAATCGCTTGGTAAGCATGAACCTAGGGTTACCCAAATGGAGGGCAATACCTAAAGTACATAAACAAGGTATACCCAGCAGACCGGTTGTAAACTTTAGAAGTAGTCCTACATACAAAACGATCAAGTCTATATATACGTTGTTAAAGAAATATTATAGATTTAAAGTAGAAACTAGTCTTGTAAAAGGACAAAAATATTTTATTGGAACTAAATACTACCCGCCCTTATGATGTTTTGATATCAAGGATATGTACTTGAACATCCCAATTATTGAGACTATCAACATTGTCAAGGATAACTTAACCATACACATCCCGTTAAGTAACGTTGAGACCGAGCTCGATAGCTGCAGTCGCTTAAGTGCGGCCAGTATCCAGTAATCGGGAGATAGTGGGTTCGAGCCCAACTGTCGGCAGCCCTGAAGATGGTTTTCCGTGGTTTCCCATTTTCACACCAGGCAAATGCTGGGGCTGTACCTTAATTAAGGCCACGGCCGATTCCTTCCCATTCCTAGCCCCTCCCTGTCCCATCGTCACCGTAAGACATATCTGTGTCGGTGCGATGTAAAGCAAAATAGCAAAAAAAAATAAAAAAGAAGTAACGTAGAAATAGATGAATTTATCAACTTATTAACATTCACACCAGAAAACAGTTGTGTTAGTTTTAATTAAACGTGTACAAACAAGTTATGGCAATGGGATTAAAATCATCTGGTATCCTAACGGACATGTATATGGACCATATGGAATCTACTAAAATAATAGACAAAGTAGATTAGATTTATGGCTGAGGTACGTAGACGATGCGTTCGTTATCATTAACGAACAGGGACTCAAACCAAATGAGCTGTTAGTCCAATTAAGTAACATGGATTAAGATATAATGTTTAGACTTGAATCGGAGGACAATAAAAATCTGAAGTATCTAGACGTATCAGTAACTAGAATAATGAAAAACCTGGTTTAGAAAGCCTACACAAACAGGAAAGACTCGAACCACCCGGGACCACACAAGAAAGTGGCATTTTACAGCATGATCAATGGACAAGTAGAAATACCACTAGATAAAAATGAATTTAATAAAGATATGAATATTATCCACGATATTGCAAGTTATTTCAATAGAATAAAGAGTAAGGTCATTAATAAACTTTACTTGTAGACAGGAATGAAAATAAAACTTTGCTAGATTCACAAGCAATCAGGAAATACAATATCAGCGTATCTTTTAGGGCAGATAATAATAATAAATTGTGTATTCAATTCGAATAGCATGAACACAAATAGTATTATAGTAAGTCGGGATTATAAAAACTGTCATGTCATGACTGCGACAAAAAGCATGTAGGATAGTCGGGAAGATGTGTGATGGTACGCTATAAAGAGCATATGAATGCAAGAAGACATTCCAGATACTCTGCCTTGACAATCGTCATTTCACTAATATTGAACGGGACATGGTTATACTACACCCGTTAAATAAAGGCAAACAAATTAACGCCCTTGAGAAATTAGAAATCTAAAAGTTACACAACTTAGACAGTGAAAATAGCATTAATGAACACATGGCATAGAATAATCAGTTATTTAATTGCTTCCAACACCGCTATCTGTCGTCGAACAACCTCAATATCCCTCTCACAACTACATGTTAGCTTTGCATATCCACTTGTTCTGCAATATCGGTAAGTTTTAATCATCTGTACGCGCTATACTCTCATCATATTTGCATTACGCTCACGCACTTACATTCGCTATTTTTTCTCTCCTTCTTACAGACTGTGTAAGGTTCATGTCAACCTGGCAGCATAATCATCTAGGAAACGATTTGACAACTCGATTAAACATAATTTTAATACGGCCCAATTTAATTTCGATAAGGGAATATTGGATTAAGAAGGACAAATTTGACGTCATGTCGCAACAGTGCTCAACATTTCATTTCCACTAATACACCCCCAATGTCGAGTTTATATGGGGATGACAAGATGGACTTTTACTTCCATACCATTATTGATTAATTTTTTATATGTTATATTTTATATGTTACAGTTTTAGTTTTCTTAGAGGGAGTCCCCCTGTTTGATTAGGTCTTAATGTAAATATATGAATTATAACCTATATATCAGAAGAAGAGAATTCTCGAAACATATACTACTATATATACGAGGTTTGTCCGGAAAATACGTATAAAAGTTGAATAATAACTTTATTTGACAATTATTCAGGTATTACAATATGGTCTCCTTCAATGTACTCTCCCTGAGACAAGATGCACTTCTGCCAACGCCGTTTCCACTGTTGATAATATTGTTGAAAGTCTTCAGTTGTGATGCTGTTCAGTTGCCGTGTCGTTTCTCCTTTGATGGCTTCCACATCACCCAAGTGCCGCCCCCGAAGCACCATTTTGCATTTCGGGAACAGGAAGAAGTCACAAGGGGCTAAATCGGGTGAATAAGGCGGGTGGTCTGTCACGGTGATTGAGCTTCGGGCCAAAAACTCACGCACAACGAGCGACGTGTGAGCGGGCGCATAGTCGTGATGAAGGATCCACCTGCCCCCTTGTGCCAAATCCGGTCGAACTTGGGCCACACGAGCTCTGAGACTTGATGTTGATGCGCTGTTCCTCAATCAGAGAGAGCTCCATACCGACGGCAGGTGAAAACGGGTAACTTTCAACAAGCAGCCGCACACTGCTACTGACACGCAGAGCTCTCCGACTCGAACTGAACGTTGAGAAGATTGGCGACAACAGCAATGCCACCTGGCGGCGCCTCCACGATACGTGATACGTCACCCCGACGGATTTATACGTATTTTCCGGACAAACCTCGTATTTTAACATGTGAAATGTGAATGCATCTTAATACATAGTACTGACTGGACGGATTACACCATCTCTCTATTTGCTGAAATCTCTACATATCTAAGAGGATTGTCCGCTTGCATAGCGTAATGGTTAGCATTATTAGCTGCCATCTACGGGGCCCAGATGCGGTTCCCGGAACTATCAGATATTTAGGAATGGCAGGAGTGCTGCTGTGGTGAAAACGATACATTCAGCTCACCTCTATTAGGGGTGTGCCTGAAAAGAGATGCTCCACCTCGGGGCGAGGACACGAGTTTCGTTAAAGTTGGAAAAAGGAACTCAGTATGTCAACAAACTCAGGATTCATCATGGGACCTACGTTGTATATGGTTCGGGTGCCTGGTTAGTAGATAATTCGAACAGCTCAGACCACATATTGAGAATGAAGCATGTTTGAAGGAATTCTACTTTTTCAGATTTTGAGAATAATCACACCTCTGGATTATTTTATAATGCCCATTATTCTGATTCTAAATCTACAAAATAGTTTACTTCTTTAAAAGGACAAAGTTAGTTGATATTCTGGTAAAGTACTGGAATATTCATTATGAGCCCTTTGGTAATATTACTAAAATTGAAAACAGATTTTCGCTTTATGGACTATTTCAGGTGAAATTCTCAGCTGATTCGCCGTATATTTTATTTACCTTGAAAACAGTGCTTTTAGTGATAAAGTAACTTAGTATTGGCAATCCTAGAATATTTTGATTGTCCTCCTTGTGTAGATACATTTAGTGAATCTTGGGCTTGTGGAAAATAAATGCGACTGCTGTATTAGTACCTCAAGAATGTAAATATAAATATGTTTAAAAATATTTTATTTAGTACTTTTTAGTTACCTCGTAGTGGACAGGAACACTTTATGGTGATATATTCATACTGTAGATATTGCTTGTAAGGCAATAATATTAAAGTAAATACATTCCGCCAGATTCATGAGTTCCATATCGCCGGTGGAACATTCCCTCAGGATGAATGAGTTAGACTCGCCCACGTACGGATTATGGCGATAGAACGGTCGTAAAAAGCCGGCCAAGGCGATCGTGCGCTAAGAGCAGGGCTATGAAGGTGCGCCTATCTTGTGGGCAGAGTTACGATGTTTTGCTTCTAACGGGCCTGGACGTAACACCATCTACTCACATTCGTTACTGCACAAGTGCAAGCTATCTCTCCGACCACCATTTCCTTTCATTCCTTCGGATTATCCATTCGTGAAAGTTTACCTTTGTGCTTCGCACTTCATGTCTCGCCTAAACACCGTTCATTAGCACACCTGCAAGTGTTGGTACAACTAAACAGCTACAACAGCCGCCTCGCTACGTATGGAGCTCACATTCTCTGTTTCTCCAGCAGGACTTATAGGGCAGTTTAAGGTATTTTGAATGTGAAAAGTAATCAAAATACACATTTTTGTTTTTTCACTTCTTTGAAAGGACTAAAAATTTATTAACCCATCGTATATGCCTATGTTATTGCAAGAAAAGTGCATTTTAGGCAACGAGTGAGAAATTTACGCCACGGAGTGTCGAAACGAATAACGGAAGCTTATCCTTTTAGTGGTCATTGCGTACAATATTATATGTTGTATTATGATAAATTTGCTTAATTTAAATTAAATTAAATAATTGATTACAATCAATTTTTAAATAACATTACGTAAATTATCCATGTCTAGGGGCTGCCTGACCGAGGCGGTAAAGGCGTGCTCGGTTCGTCCGGAAGGACGTGGGTTCAGATCCCAGTCAGGAAGTCGTAAAATTTAAGAAAGGAGATTTCCACTTCCGGAGGTGCATATGGCCCTGAGGTTTACTCAGCATACACCAAAAATGAGTACCAGGTTAATTCCTGGGGGCAAAGGCGGCCGGGCGTAGAGCTGACCACTCTACCCCATCACGTGCCGCGGTTAACAATGGTGGAAGCCTTTACCTTCCACTCCTCCAAGGGCCTTTATGGCCTGTACGGAGGTGTCTTTGTCTTTGTATTATCCATGTCTGATTCACAGTGAAATTTTGTTTTGTTTTGACTAACAAAGGTACAGGAGTCATATCAATTGGTGGACGAAAAATCAGTAACCTGCACTTTGCTGATGACACCCCCTCCTTGCCAGCAGTGAAGGCGAACTTGCAGAATTACTAGCAAGGGTAAAAGATGCAAATTTAGAATATGGGCTAGAGATCAACCTGAGCAAGTTCAAACTAATGATGATTGACAGAGCGGCACAGATCCAGCTGGCAGGTCGATTAAGGGAACTGGAAATGGTAAATGCCTTTATATACCTTGGGTCGACCATCTGTGATACTGGAAGTTCTGACAAAGATATTAGGAGACGTATCACCTTAGGGCGTGCTGCCATGAGGAAACTCACAAAAATATGGCAGAGCAGAGCAATTACAAACAGTACAAAGATTAGACTAGTTGATTCTCTTGTGTTCTATGTCTTCCTTTATGGTTCCGAGACCTGGACCATCAAGGCAAGAGATAAGTACCGTATCGACGCCTTTCAGATGTGGTGTTGAAGAAGGATGCTCCGTGTACCTTGGAAGGAAAGAAGAACCAATGCATCTATTATTCAAGAACTGAATATCTCCGAACGTCTCTCCTCTCGCGTCATAAAGAGAGTCGTCCAATTCTTCGGACATATTGTAAGACGTGATAGTGAAAACCTGGATAAATGTATCATGGAAGGCAGAAGACCACGAGGAAGGACATCGAGTAGGTGGATTGATCAAGTTCTGCGTACCACCGGTCTGACTCTTCAGCCGGCTTTAAGAGAAGCTGAACATCGTCAAAGTTGGCACCGCTTAATCCAGAATATTGTGTGAAGTCAAATGGGGTCACGGCGCTCAGCACTGAGTACAAGACATGTGCACATGAGTTACGATAGATGGTAAAAACATGAAAATTAATGTTATTTGAAGCAATGAACAGTCCACTAAGAAACATGGTCATCCGATCCTGCATTGATTAACACAAAAATTATGATTTATCTGTCGGAAATGAACTAATTTATACATTAAGCAATATGGTGATGGTGGCAGATTATTTCAGCTGGGAATGCAGAGACATCAGTTTTTCTGTAGATCGGTACTGAACCACAGTGCTGTAATCAGGCGGAGAATCAATTCAACAAGGTCAAGTTACGTGTTCTCTTATTCATAATCTCTCGGTAACTTCCTGTATTTTCATTTATATGTAGCGGAGTTTAACCAATCAGAGGGAATTTCTAATAAAGCAATGCGGAAATTAATCACAGTACTGTAAAGTGTCATTTTCCGTACACTTCCGAGTACGGTAACAAGGCAATTACATGACCGTATGAATTAAATGATTTACAGAGAGTAAAAATTTATTACATAAAACCATATTCCACAACACCCTGCAACAGAGTAACACCACGTTTGAAAGCTCATTGAAGACCAATTTTCTTCCAAAAGAATGATTGAACTTTTAAAACAACTACACCGCTGAATTTTGATAATACGTCACTGCTATGCAGGTAGAATAAATCTGGATATGCAAAATTTATATCAATATCTCCATTATCAAATATTCAATGGGAAAGGGAAGAATAATTGTTTTCAAGTCCGTTAATACCATTTAAAATGTGAAAGCAGAATGTCTATATCATTGCTGTATCTGGAGATATTTGAGATTGATATTCTTATCGCCTAACCCTGTGAAAGCCAGTTGGTTAAAATAGAGTAGCTTCTGCCATTTCTGACCAAACCAATAACACGCAGGAATAATCATAAAGCAAAACGTTAAAGGGTTGGTCCATTTGATAATATAGCCGGATTTTTGGATATAAACAAGCCTGTGGATGTTATCTACAAAGTTCCAAAATTATTACTTCAAAGAGAAAACCGTCAATGATACTAACAGATTAATCTGGCAGCCATTAAATCCGTTTGATATCGAGCATGAATTGGTTGATCTCTGGATTCATAAGGTGAATCACTAATTCCCTGTTAAATGCGCTGGAAATGTGTGTCCAGAAATGCCCCTGGGGACTAGACATTTACGAGCTGGTAACCACCAAATAGCAGGTTATAATTTATCGTCCATTGCATTAGCATCAAAGTACATCTTATGCGAGACGTAAGCGGTTGAAATAAAGGTAATTCACACTACGAGAGGTTTAATAATGAGATAATAATAAATATTATAATAACGGGCAACTTTTCTGCAAAAACACTGTAAACTCAAAAACATGAACGCGTCTTAAAATTTTCAGGTAAAAAGGTTTGTTATCCACAAGTGTATTCTCTCATCAAAACTCGGTTTTAAAACCCTACTTGGGCTTGTGGCCCGATGATGCAAAGGCTAATCCCACACTACTGAGGTGACTACAAGAACAAGTTACTTGGTAATTTACAGGAGAAGAACTGTTACAAAATCGTAGTCGCCTCAAGATAAATTGAAGGGGAACTCGAGAGTGTAACGCACTCTCTATCCCCGATTTACAATTTAGGTCTTTATGAAATTTTACGTTAGCCGAAAAAACTTTAAATTTAAAAACAGGTGGTTACATAGTTAGAAATTCGAACCTTCCCCTCGTGTAAGTCTGCGGAGGTAGCTAGAGAGATATAAAACCGGTGGTCATTACCTGGGCTGGTGTACTGCCTGCCGAAGAATGAGGCTTCCCGCCTCATGTCTTAACACACACACTTTCAGAAATTCGGCGATCAAAAGACAAGATAGCTTGAAAAAGCCGCAACTTATATACCAGACGGGATAGTTCGAGAGGGTTCTAGACTAAATCCGGACACACCCTCTCATTTTTATTGGCAATTTCAAACGATACACGAAGCCTATTATTGGCTGAGAAAAATCACAGATACAAAAGCTGGCGGAATGAGAAAGAAGTGTTGCAAACCTTGAAATAAAAAATAAATGAAATTTAATGTAGTTGAGAAAACATAAGGACACAAAACTTATTTAAATCACTAGTTCTTCTACCTTGCACCAGAGTGCGTTACCTCATTTTTTTGTAAGGTCACCTATGGAGAAATATTCAGACCACTTGCTGTACACCAAAACAAAACAAATAAATCCAGTCAGTTTAGGCAACTTCAAAATAACACATTACTCTCTTATTTATGAGTGACATCTTCTGGTCAATGTTCCAACTTCATGCATTAGTGGTTTCAAGTTTAGTATCATAGATAGAGTTCCTTGAGGTGCTTCTTTTAAACGTGCGGAATTGAGGTGTACCTCCCGGTACAATTATTATTATTATTATTATTATTATTATTATTATTATTATTATTATTATTATTATTATTATTATTATTATATATCTCATCTACCACGTTACGGTCATTTCATGTATCTCTATTTAGATTGCCCGTTAAGTCCATTTCGACTCCTCGATTTTTCTTCCTGATAGCAAAGAAACCGGAACTCTACTGGGCTTTTAGTAGCTGATTTTAATAAATTTCGTCAGGAAAAAAGCAAATGCAAACTAGAAATACTTTTACAAGCTGATATTGTACGACACGGGGTATGGAATAGAATTCTTCCCTCTCTTCAAAAATTCGTAGTCCTTTGCCGGGTTTAAATCTGCAATTCTGGAATCTGGATACCGTCACTCCGTGAATCCACGTACGGATATATAAAAATAACAATAAACCACAGCAAATCCCCATGGTTCAGGAGCCCCAAAGCACACAAAGTGACCTTTGCTCAGCCCGAAGAACTGCAGATTACGAGGTGTCGTGTGGTCGGTCCGACGAACCTTCTCGCCCATTATTCTTAGTTTTTTAAACCGAGAATGGTATTAATGTACATTTTCATTGAAAATGCACAACCTGTTTCCTGTTTCGAACAGGTCAGAAATAGAAAGACTGAAGCCCCCATCTAACGGCAAGAATAGGGATTGTGCCGGCTACCGAAGCCTGTCGCACTCCTTTGGGACAATGATTAATGACTGACAGATAAAATGAAATGTTAATAGAGAGTGATGCTGGAATGAAGAATGACAGGGTAAACCGGAGTAAACGGAGAAAACCTGTCCCGCCTCCGGTGTGTGCAGCACAGATCTCAAATGGAGTGACCTGGATTTGAACCAAGGGACCCAACGGTGAGAGGCTGGCTTGCTGTCGCCTGATCTGCGGAGTCTTCACATCTTCATTATATACTGTTATCTCTTTCAGAGTTCAATCCCCTGTGATTTTACCATTTGCCGCCACAATCCTCTATAGGCTATGCACCTAGCTCTGTGGCCTCGGAGAATTCCATACATCTTACCTTTAATTGTTACAAACTGAGTCTAACCATAGTCACCTTGGTCTCCTTCTACTTCTCTTACCGTCTACGACCGTGTCCATTAATCTCCTAGCTAAAATATCTTACTCCATCCGCCTCACACAACCCCACCAACGAAGCTGGTTTATGCGTACCGCTACATCAGGTGAGTTCATTCCAAACTGAGCCTTCTTGACATTGTTCCCACCTGTTTTTACCACTGATAATTCTCACTACTTTCATGTCCCTTATGAATAATATATCCTGAGTCCACCCAGATTTCACTCCCGTAAAGCAGAGTTAGTCTGAAAATAGACTAGTGTAAATATAGTTTCGTCCGAGAGCTGACTTTCCTCTTACAGAATATTGTTGAATGCAACTGCGACCTCACTGCATTATATTTGCTGCATCCTGATTCTGTCTCACTATTCTACCGTTCTCGGAGAATCCACATCCCAAATACTTGAAATTATCTACCTGCTCCACCGTTTCATTCCCAACCTGGGATTCAATTATCTTACATTTATTGCCTACTGATAATACTTTTGTCTTGGAAAGGCTAATTTTCATATCATACTCATTGCACTTATTTTCAAGTTCCATGATATTAGACTTCAGGTTTCTGGGACAATCTGCCATTGAAAATGAAATGGCGTATGGAGCTTAGTGTCGGGAGTGTCCGTGGACAAGTTTGGCTCGCCAGATGCAGATCTTTTGATTTGACACCCGTAGGCGATCTGCGTGTCGTGATGAGGATGAAATGATGATGAAGACGACACATACACCCAGCCCCCGTGCCAGCGAATTTAACCAATTAAGGTTAAAATTCCCGACCCTGTCGGGAATCGCACCCGGGACCCCTGTACCAAAGGCCAGTACGCTATTCATTTAGCTATGGAGCAGGACAATCTGCTATTAACACCAAGTCATCAACATAGGCCAAAATGCTATTAAATTTCCACCTAACTAAATTCCTCCCTGCCACTTAATATCCTTCAGCAGATGGTCCATATAAACTATGAACAACAATGGTGAAAAATGTCTGCCATCATTTCTCGCTCTAGCCCAATTGTCAACATAAATGCCTTTGATTCCTTTCAATGGTGAAAATCTGAAATCAAACTGGTTTTCATCCAAATTACTCTCACTCAGCCACTGATCCTGCCCTCCCTTCTAAAATGCCATTGATGACCTTGCCTGGTAAAATAATAATAATAATAATAATAATAATAAATAATTCAGTTGCATAAAACAAGAAACTATCAAGTTCTACTAGAACAGCTGGAGCTCCTGTGTCTTGTTATTGAAAGAAAGTAATTAGTTGAACGACAACAGAAGTAAAGTTTTCAGAATCTTGAACATTGGTTTGGACACACTGATTACTGAACCACCTGCAAGCAGCACCCTATATAGGATTTGGTGACATGATGACTGCCAACCTCCAATAGATTTTAAGAACAAGAATAATCTCACTGGGCGTTGTAGCGCATGGTATTGCACAGAGCGTCCGGCTTCATGGCTGGCCTTTCGTCCAAGAGGTCCCGCGTGAGATTCCCGGCCGATTCTGGGATTTTAAGGACACCACGTATTCTTACACGATGAAAAAGTATATTTTTTGGCATCACTTTAATAAGTACTTTCTGGGTTTTATGCTAAAGGTACAGCTATGATTCTTGTAACATATAAAAAGCAGTATATTCTGAGCTGTTTATATCCATGTAGTACTACTTTGCTATTATAGGATGTGTTAAATGAATAAAACTTTGGACAGATACGTTTTCCAAAAAAAAATTGTATAAGTGACTTCAGGTACACATTTCTCAGTTATTTTTGATTCAAATACTCTCAAATTTTGTTCACATACTGGGAATAGACGTTGGCAGATGAGTAACCACTTTGTTTCTTTATTATTGGGACAGAATGCAAGAAAAAAATTCCGAACCCTTTCTTTTCAAATTTATTCAAAAACATGTATCAATTTTTCTCTTCCCAATTCAGGCCTACTATTTTTTGGAAATGAAAATAGGTTAACATTCAAGTACTCCATTAGGAAAGTTAATGCACAAAAATTAGCCCTCTATCTTAAATGGTTTCCTAGTTATTGGTACCTAAACATGAAAAATGAATATTAACGGGAAACAGCTGGCAAAGACATTTAAAGTAGGCGTGACGCTTGGGACGCTTATAATAAAACACGAATTTAAGGTACTTTTAGACGTCTAAACCCCAACAAACTATATATATTTGGATTCAGAAAAGAATGAAGAATTTTATGGTGCCAAAATAAAAAAATCGATTTTTTCATCATGCAAGAGTACGTGGTGTCCTTAACATTAATTTGTTAATTTCGATGTCTATGGGGCTGTGTGTCTATGTGTGTGTGTATGTGTGTGCCATCTTCGGTATTGAAATTTAGACAAGCATGTTGCCTACGAGGCGGTAACTATAAATATCTACACCAGGCCTCTCCGCAGTCCACACGATATTATTATTGTACCATATGGTCCCAGTCGCTACCGAACCTGGCATTCCCACTATAATTTAAAAATTAACGAAGATATTGCAAAGAAATTTGAACAGGACTCACCTCATTTTGTAACGAATACGACGACATTTGAGATTGTGAAGACTATGGGGATCAGATAGCGAGAACGAAGAACTATCTACAGTCTGCTCTGATATGAATCGAGGGCTTTGAACTAAGCATCAATACAAAAAGCAGTGAGGCAAGGCTGATATGTTCAATGTGTATATAGGACAGGCGGTAAACGAAATCAAAGAGGAATTTGGAAAGGGAATCACAATCCAAGGAGAGGAAACCAAAGCAGTCAGATTTTCCGAAGTAATTTTATTTTATCTGAGTCTGTAGAATATCTGTAAAAATTGTGGAATGCTATAGACAGAGTCGTGGAGAAAGGAGTACAAAATGAAAATCAATAAGTCCAAAATAAAATTAATGGAGATCAGTCGAGCAAAATCAGGTGTTGCAGGAAATGTTAGATTAGGAAATGAGGAAGTAGATGTGGCAGAAGTAAGGAGGAAATAAAATGCAGACTAGCACAAGGAAATACTTTCTTGAGGAAAGAAATTCGCTCACTTCGAACACTGACGTAGGAATTAGAAGGATTTCATATAGAGCCTGCTATTGTATGGCAGTGAAACATGGACGATAACTAGCTCAGAAAGAAAAACAAGAGAAGCTTTTTAAATGTGATGTTACAGAAGAATGCTGAATATGAGATGTGTAGATCAACCACGAGTGAAGAGGATCTGAATTGAATTGGTGAGAGGAGATCGATTCGGCTAAATATGTCGAGAAGAAGCGATATAATGATAGGACATAATTTAAGACATCCGTGACTTATGAAGTTGAGTTTTGAGGGAGGTACAGGAGGTAAGAACGGTAGCGGTAGACTAAGGTATGCATATGACGAACAGATTAGAGCAGATGCGCGATGTAGTAGTTACGTGTAAATAATATATATTTAATTTATTTACAAGTTGCTTTACGACGCACCGACACATATAGGTCTTATAGCGATGATGGGAAAAGGAAAAGGCTATTGATAGGTAGGAAGTGGCCTTGGCCTTAATTAAGGTTCAGCCACAGCATTTGCCTGGTGTGAAAATGGGAAACCATCTTCAGGGCTTCCTACAGTGGGGTTCGAACCCACTATCTCCCGAGGACTGGATACTGGCCCCACTTAAGTGACTGCAGCTATAGACCTCGGTGAATGAGAAATTTAGCAGAGGATGGGGTGGAATGGAGAGCTGTATCAAACCGGTCTATTGACTGAAGACTCAAACAACAACACAACGATATCATAATTTGTGCTTGAAGTGGCGTCATTTTTGCCCAGACAGGATTGAATCCTGCGTGCCATAGTCTTGAAAGTCCTTGCTAGTATATCCGCAGTCACTGCCTGAATTTCTTCTTCAACGATGTTTACTGTCAAGTCGTCTGTGACTCGTTTTAATAGCTCCTCCCTTCAACAATCCTCACAAAAAATAATGATGAAGACGACGACGACGATGATGATGATGATGATGCTCGTTGTTCAAAGGGGCCTAACACCTAGGTCATCGGTCCCTAATGGTACGTAATTAGACGAAATATCATGAGAATATAAAAGTCCAAAATTCAGCCATTGACCAGAATTCAAAACGTGATGATGAAGAATGCTTGGATTAATATGGGTTTTAAATAATCAGCGGATCCAACTCACAATACTGGACGATAAAAATAATTCCAAAATAAATCCACTGACTAGAATTCAAATAAATAGACGATAAACAATGAATACGAATTTAAGACAATCAGTAGATTCTACCCGCAATGCCCCACCTTTCCAGAAACTACCTTAAAACAATAGTACACCTTGACCAATGAGCTGCCTCCAAAGCACAATCCAGAACCGATGATACTTGTCTAAAGGGGTCCAAACCAAGGTCAATGGCCCTTCATAATGGTACTTATCGCTAGTAAAGTAGAACCATGATATTTCTCATGTAGAGGTACTAATCACAAGTAACGTAGATTCACGGTGGTACTACTCACAGGTAAGGAACTAGGCACAGGTAACACAGTCTTGCAACGCAAACCCATGGTTTACCTCACATGATGGTACTAATCACAGGCAAAGCAAGCCCGTGATGTTCCGCATATAGTGGTACCAATCATGGATACTTAAACCCATAGTGATCCATCCACAAATCTACTGTGTACCTAACATAGTGGTACTACTCGCAAGTGTTCCACGCGTGATGATACTAATCACAAGTAGTCTCATGTTTCTAATTCAACCATCCCTTGGCCGGCCCTTTCCGACAGGCAAGGAATACCGTGGGTGTATTTTTCATCTGCGCCCCCCACCCACAGGGGTCAGACAAAGATAAGAAAAAGGAAGGGATCGGACATTTCGTAAAATGAAGTACCGGAAAAAGAAAAACAAGGGCCACGAAGGGCATGAAAATGAAAGACTCCCTAGGCCTCGAATGCTCTAATACCGTCGGGGTCGGGCGGAAAAAAGAGTTTACCAAGGGAGGTCGGACAGGATAGATGAAAGTGAGAAGCCTGTGCACAAGTAAGTGGAAGCAATGCCAAGACCCAGCTAGGGCTCCGTGGTCGCCAAACCACGTTCCCAAATATAGAGCCCCTGGGGCCTCTTTAATTCGCCTCTTACGACAGGCAGGGGATGCTGTGGGTGTATTCTTCATCTGCGTCCCCCACCCACTGGGGTTTTATGTATTTCGATATTGTACAAGTTCCTCTCAGGTACATTTCTCTCAGAAATACGGTAATTAATCTATTGATATGATTTTTGGTCTGGGTAACCTATATACAGTACTTTGGAGGTGGATTGCATTTTGATAATAAACCTAAATTAGATAAAATCTAAAATGTGAGGAACCCTCTATACTGTGTATTCTTTCCTTTCTTTAAACGAATACATATTTACCCTCTCATGTGAATTTGGAACGGTGGCATGAAAAATACTGGGAAAATATTTCATTTTCTGTGACCATTTGTCATCCACTGACAGAAACAGCTTGTACGAAATGTGGGAGCAAAGAAACAAGGGGTTGCTTGAGGGAACCTCTCTCTCGTTTACATGACCAGAGCGAAGAAGGAAGGGATCTCGTTTCTTTTCCCCGTCATCTTTAGCTTCCAGCCCGAAGTATATGAAACCCCCCGGTGTGGCGTTTACGGTCAGATAAATAACTTTTCTTACGTCCTAAGGGGAGAGTACTGCAAGAATGTTGGCCTTCCCTCTTCTTCGCTTCACATTCGATAAACTCTTGAAGATGACTTACCTGGAGGGAAGAGACATTGTCTGTGTGGTGACCACCGTCGTTAAAGACACGAATGATATAAAAAAATCGATCTGTAATTATGATCCTAGAAATTTCCAATTATTTTGATTTGGAATACATACAGGTTCTGATACCTGTAAGTAGTTTTAACCTTTTCACTCCCAAGTTCTTTTCATCCTTATACATGTTCCACGCCAGATTTTTCTTTATGTTCCTTCATTATCTGTACTAGGCTAAAGGTACCTTGTATTTACACAGTTACTGAACAGTCATGGAGGACAACATTATCAGTAGCTTTCTCTTGGTTCTTTGACCAGAACTTGACAATGTAGTGATACATGTGCACAGATTTTTTCACTGCAACTTATCTTCACTATACTTATAAAAGTCAGGCTCATCATCATTCTCTAAATTTTCTAAAATACAATCTTCCTTCATGCTTCCTTTGCAATTCTGAGCACCCATCACAGATGTGAAAGAAAAACATAAGACACATAATTATCGTCAAAATACGGTAAGGTAATTTATGAATCATCCGTCGTCTTTCCGTCTGTGAGCGCTTGTTTAGGTTTCTGAAGGATTTCTGGATGGTTTAGTCTATCAATGCAGGCTACTAGCCAGAGACGCCTTGAAAGGAAACATCATTGAAGAAATTCAGGCAGTGACAGCGAATGTACGTGCAAGGACTTTCCAGAATATGGGGCGTCGGGTTCAATCCTGTCTGGGCACAAATGATGCCACTTCTAGCACAAAATATGATGTCTTTTTTCTCTCTACTGGTCAGCGTACTTCGGTTTGTCGTGTCTCAGTGATGACGAAAAATATTTTCTTGCTCGATCGTGAGTCATGCATTCGTGCTAAATGTCTGTAGAATTCCATACGCCTTTTGCGCGTGACCGAACTTAATCACTCAGTTGATGAATGAAGTTATTCAGACATTTTCGCATCCAGATACGATCTTGAAAATTGCGTTCGGATATTTTCCTCAGTATCTGCTGTTCTATTTTCTCGATATTCTTGATGTTGATAGTTAGTGATGGTGTTTCGATCGCGTAGATTGTTCCTGGGAGGAGACGAGTGTGGTAATGTCGAAATTTGGCTTTGGTAGAAAGTGGTGAACAACAAACAGATCGAACTCGTAAGTGAAAAAGAGTGCAATGCTTGAAATCCGAGTTAGTTCGGGCATGGGATGGAAAAGTTGAAATTGTCATTTAAAACTTGGTGCCTCATGAGGAACTCCACGTTAAGTGTCATGGGCACTCTGATGGCTGTATTTATGCTTATGGATACAGACTTCATTGATTACATCCATGGTGCAAATCATTCATCCAAAGACTTCTATTGATGCACTGAAACTGCCAGTGAAAGTTTTAGTCAGTACACTTGGAAATGGTATTAAAGAAATCTTATCGTGTATCCCAGTTCTCTCATGCGGTAACCTGTTACGGTGATAGCATGACGAATATAAGAACCAAGTGTGATGACTCATCTAGTTCAGGCGCGCCCCGCCAGTCAGCGCTAGAGTTTGGTAGCTCCACAATACCTATCAGCTGGTCTTAGGAATGGTGACACAGGAAACGTATTACTCCGTAACTGATCAGTATATACACTGTCTTTTATAAAAAAAAATGAGAGATTACAATTAAAATACCACGGCAGAGAACAATGGAAAAATATCATACACGGAAATAAGAGCTACGACTTTCATCACATGTTGCGAAAAGCACAAGGTACTCGAGTGTATATATACATAAATGACAAAACTCCCAACATATTAAAAAAACACCCATGAACTATTTAATACTCTACTTACAATCTCAGTTTGTCGGTTACTGGACTTTCGAAAGCTTGCGTGAAGATTTGGCGGATGTTCGAGATTGTAAATCTCGCCGGATTTCTTTCATTCTGAAGAAAAATCGGCACTTCAGATAATGATAAACAAGGCTGGGGAATATATTCATACCATGTTGAAGACAACAGCCAGCACCTGAAGGATCAACTGAAATTTTGTCTATAGAATCGATAAAATCAAAAAATATTTCGCTCCACATCGATTTTGAGTTCAGTTTTTCACTAAATACTTTCTCGGCCTCGAAAAGAATGTCACATATACTTTTCGAAGGGCGTGTTAAAAACACTTCATTATTGCTTGAACCGTAGTCTTTTATTTCGGAGAGAACTGAAAATGTACTATGATTATTATCACGTAGAGAATGGGCACAGGGCGAACACTTAATAAATTTAGAAGAGTGCTTAACAACGTACCCAGCCAAATGGTTCACTAAAGAGTTTCGAACTGTGTACTTCTAACCTGCTTCTCCAATAAATTAATTCTCGATTTTGCTGAGTTTAGACTGGATCTAGCTCGAATTAAATTTCGATTAGCATTTTTAGACGCCTTTTGAGCGATAATATTGTCTTTTCGGCATCAAAAAGCACACTAGAATAACCCAAATTTTGATCAACATTAGACTGACCTTTTAATTCTCTATTTGCTGCTACACTCCCGTCTTTCTTCTTCTCCTAGTGGTGTCTAGATTCTTTTTTCTTGTTGGGAGTTTCATGGGACTTAATCTCACTTGAAAGGTATTTCGGCAAATTAGGGAAAATATGAGGCACTGCTCCTGGACGTAATTTCTATCTCTCACGCGACATAACCACTTTTTCACCATTCACTATAAAGTTATCTGATTTTACTCTCAAATCATCAGAGAAATGAATTTCACAAATTCTACTATTACGCGTTAACACAGTATCCCTTCGTGGAAAAGCTCTGACCCATTTTTCAAATTTATTTCTATCCTTCGGTGGTGAAAATAATTTTATAGCATTAACTACTCTACCATAGCCTGACTTACAGCCATGCACAAAACAGTACGGCATGTTGAACTATTAATTTAATCAGGCCACATAACACACGTGCTTTAAGTGCACAACACACAATGAACTGAGTTTAGGAACTGAAAGCAAAGGAAATTCAACTTGTTGACTTGAAATATCTCGTACGATAACATCTCCCGCACTTTTCCAACACATGGTTTGCCGGTCTATTGAAGTACGTGTTGGACACCGACGTTTGCAGTGCTCGCAGTGGCGGGTCCACAAACTACCACGCTATAACAGTTGAGGCATCACACTTTGTTCTTATATTCGTCATGGTGATAGTATAACAGCCGGGACGATTATTTTTCTAATTGGCTTTATGTCGCACCGACACAGATAGATCTTATGGCGACGATGTGATGGGAGTAGGAAGGAAGCGGCCGTGGTCTTAATTAAGGTACAGCCCCTGGTGTGAAAATGGGAAAACACGGAAAACCATCTTCAGGGCTGACGACAGTGGGGTTCGAACCCACTATCTCCCTGATGCAAGCTCACAGCTTCGCGTCCCTCACCGCACGGACAACTCACCCGCTAGGGATGAATGCACTTAAGAGTTCGGGAATAAAATCGGGACACAACGCGGTAAGTACTCTGTTAGTAATCGAAAATATTCGTATCCTGGAAACAGAGAAGTTCACTAAATAGAAGGAGGAAGGGATATCTGAACAGGAAAATATGAGAGAAAGAATGAGAAGAAACCAATTATGCTCATGACATGCTCTAAAAACGGTATATACACTGACTTAGCAAATGTCATGGTATAGTCACCTAATAGCGTCTGGGGCCTCCTCTGGCCCTGCGAACTGCAGTGAGACGCCATGGAAGTGAGTCGACAAGTCCCTGGTAGTCCTCTGGATGCAGCTGACACCAAATCGTTTGCACAGCGGCCGCCAATGCTGGCCTGTTCGGTGGTGAAGGATCCATGGCACGGAGCCTGCGTTCCAGGACATCCCAGATATGCTCTATAGGGTTCATATCTGGGCTCCAGGGTGGCCATGGCAGTCGTTGAACTTCCGCTGCATGTTCCTGGAACCATTCCCGGGCGACGTGGGAGCGATGTGGCGGCGCGTTATCATCTTGAAACACCGCAGAACCGTCTTGGCGCTGGAAGGCCAAAAATGGGTGGAGATGGTCTCCGAGCAGCTCAACATACCGCGTAGCGTTCAAAGTCTCTTCCAGAACAACTAGGGGGTCCATTCCATACCAGGAAAATGCACCTCTTATCATAACAAAGACACCAGCGCCCTGGACCACAACTTCGAGGCAGGCGGGATCCATCGTTTCATGTGGTCTGCTCCAAACACGGTGCCTCGCATCGGCATGGTGCAGTTGAAATCGTGATTCGTCCGACCATATCACGTTACGCCATAGTTCCAGTGACCATCCCTGGTGACTAGCGACAAATGCGCGTCGTTGTGCCCGATGACGTTGGGTTAATAGTGGCACCGGTGTGCGACGCCGGCTCCCATACCCCATAGAACCCATGTTCTACGGATTGTCCACTGGGAGACGTGTCAAGCATGGCCTGTGTTGAACTGAGTCGTGATTTGTTGCACGGTTGCCCGTCTGTCACTATTGACAATCCGTCTCAGATGTCGCCGGTCGCGGTCATCGAGGGTGGCTGGACGGCCGGTCGTTCGTCTGTTGTGGACAGTGACACCCGCATTCAACCATTAACGATACGATACACCCTGGACACGGTTGATCGTGTGAAGCCGAATTCCACACCAGTTCCGAAATAGCACTTCCCATCCGTCGGGCACCGACCACCATACCTCGTTCGAACAGTGTCAGCTCACGACGACACTCCATGTTGCACCAGTCACATGCACAGCGACTGCCCACAAGGTCTCCTATACAAGTGCCGCTGGCACCGGGGGCGTGTGGTGCGCAGACAACACACCTGCGCATCAGTGCTCCGCTATCCGATGATATCTGCTCAGTCAGTGTATCTAGAACCATACTGTTATCATTTGAAGCTGATACCATTATTAGATGTTTTGAAAGTTTAGGTAAAAATAACTCAAACATCAAAGGTATACTAACAAATAAATGATAGAGATATTGGATAGACACCTATGATCATATCCAAACGATAATACGATTCAGAATAAGTGTAGAAATGCTTTACAAAAAATAGAGAGGAGAAACATTTTTTTGGAAAATAAGAATTTTTTCCTACATTTAAGTCGAAATTTCATGGGAAAAGAGCACATATAATCCGGTATATTCATTACTAGTGGGTGTAAAATATTGGAAAGAATTTGTAAAAATCAATTTACATGAAAGAGCCAATGTAAATTGTCCTCTTAAAGATAATTTGTGTTTCTTGTACTTTTTCAGAAATTAATAAATAACATAATATGGCCATCAGAAAACTTAGTATAAGCTTGTTTTTTATATGTTATACGAATCTCGACCATAGCTTTAACATAAATGGAGAAAAAATTGAATGTGGTGATGTCTGCTAATGTACTTAGGAGTACCAAGCATTAGCTTTACCTAACACAGTTAAGAGGATTATCACCACTGCTCCGGAGGTCCCTTAGCAAGCAGTCAAAGGAAAATGAGATCATAGTCCATTTAAAACATTCATTTAATAAAGAGGATCGTAGTCCATTAACCCGAAATGAAACATGCATTTCATATCGACATAAACCGTATGGTTTCTATAATAATAAAAATATGATATTTACTCTATACGGAATAAGCTTACACGTTTACCGCCGGACCATTAGATTTCCTGATAACTGAAATAGAAAATAAATCGATAGACGCATTTAGTCATATAATCAAGGTGGTCCCAATTATATTGCGCCCTTAAGAACGTGTACCATGAACCAAAACTCTAATGTTGAATTATTTATTTATTTATTTATTTATTTATTTACTTATTTATTTATTTATGTATTTATTTATTTATTTATTTATTTATTTATTTATTTATTTATTTATTTATTTATTTATTTATTTATTTATTTATTTATTTATTTATTTATTTATTTATTTATTTATTTATTTATTTATTTATTTATTTATTTATTTATTTATTTATTTATTTATTTATTTATTTATTTATTTATTTATTTATTCGGTGGGGCAATCCAGGACCACGTTCGTTCTTGTTACATTTGGCAGTGAAATTTACAGTACTTTCTCTCGAGCCCAGAATTTCCTCATTCCAAGGGACACCGTGTCTTCTTTTCGATCGTTCGTCTCGGTTTAGCCCGTTCGTCACTACTGTTTTTCGGAAAAGAGCTCTGTCAATCGCATGTTCTGGTTTGATCTGTAGAATTGGAAGATTTTCTTTGGTGTTTCTAAACTAAGGCATCGTGGTTTTAGGTTTTGAATAAAACAAAGTGAAATATCAGTTCGTTCAACCTCCATTCGTTTGAGGTGACCGTAAAATCGTGCCCGAATTTTGTGTATAGTGTCTGTAATTTTATCTATTTTTTTATAGATTTCCTTGTTGGATCGTACATAACACTAGGGGCAATGCCTAGTACAGTCTAGTTTTCACGTTTCTGACTTCGTAGATAAAATGTGAGGAAGACATATATAAAATATGCATTATATGTATGGAATACGTACTTATAGATGTCAGTGGAGAAATTTGCTGTGTTTTTCCCCTTGCTTTGATATTTAATTTACACCACAGCGAAGCGTAACCAGGAGATGACCATAGACTATGGGTAGTACAGCACGTATCTAGCATCTGGTGGAGGTTCAAGTCGTATTCTACAGTATAGCATCGACTGTTCTTTCCTATAAGAACGAGGCCTGCGACTTGGATGAAGTGTTCGGTGTAACTTGCGAACTGAAGGCGAGCAGCGTTTTGTTGTTGTAAGATATTCATTAATAAAAACTCGCCGTGTAAAGAAGTTGTAAATACGCGGTGTTATGTAAATGCCAGGGGAAGGCTAAAGCATTGCTTAAATGTAACTAAATACTACGCCATAAATATTCCTTTATGGAAGTTCCTTTCATTTAAATCTGCTGCAAATTTAAGACAATTTCATATAATATTGGTATTTGGTTTAAGGTACACTAACACAGAGAGGTTTTGTGGTATTTAGGATAGGGCAAGACGGAGACTGGGTAGAAAGCGATCATGGCCTTAATATGCCTCGTTCGAAAGTTGGTAACCACGGAAAACCATCTTCAGGGCTTCAAAACCCTCCTGAATGCAAACTCACAGGTACGTGACAAAACCTACTTAGCCAAATCACTCGATTTCTACGTATCGTTGGTAAAAACATACATCATTTGGTTGTGGAGAACATCCCTTACTCTAATCCCAGTTAGGCCCTGAAGTGAGCTGAATTGTCTGTCATTGTTCTCTTGCTGAGCTCCTTTCTTACTGCTAACTTACGTAGAAACATCTGAAGCAACATATCGGGGAACATCTAACTTTACACACACACACACACACACCCTACTTTGCTTTATTTTATGCGCGCGGCTGTGAGTTAGTATCCGGGAGATAATGGGTTCAAATCCCACTGTCGACAGCCCTGAAGATGGTCTTCCGTGGTTCCCCATGTTCACACCAGGCAAATGCCTGTACCTTAGTTAAATCCACGTCCGCTTCCTTACAATTCCTAGGCCTTTGCTCTCCCATCGTCACCATAAGACCTATCTGTGTCGGTGTGACGTAAAGCCGCTAGCAAGAAAACCCTTTATTTTATGTATCATTGATAGTAAGGCTTAAGTCAATTGTATTAATTTGCCATCCTTTATGTATAACGCAGGCTGACTATAGTCATATTATAGCCGAGTGTGAAAAAATTCAATTCAGTTCGATATTGCCATCCGTTGTGATGACTGATCCGAGATACTGTCGATCATTATCAACAGCTCTCCACCAAGGAAGACAATGTTGTGTGAGCTCGCTTGTTGTTTAATTGCACAGTTATGACTCCTAAAGTATAGAGAAAACTGTATCTGGAATTATCTCAGATATTTGAAGTTTAAAATGTCATTTTTTACTCTTTGCATCCCTATTGATGAACTAAAGGGATGGGTACTCTATATTACGCACGTGCTTTGTCTTAGTTGCCGTAAAATGGAGAGAAAAATTTGTTAGTCTTCCAGCAAATAGTTTCCTAGAGAAGAAAATAAAAATGTAAGCTTAGAACGAGCAGGTTTCACGTAAAGGTGCCCTTAAACTTTTCACATTAACTGAGGAAAACAAACAATGAGGAGTCATTTTAAATTTCATTTGCAGACGACAGCTCCAGGTTGTGCACCTGCGACGGTGGAATGTTGCTGCGACAAGTTCCACGTGCTGTGTTTGTGAGAAAAACAGGTTAATGGATGTGCTTAGGGAACAATGAGGATGCTCGCCGATGTCTCGAAGAAGTTATTGAGTTATGAGTCTGTAGTCACACGATATATGAACATTGTCTAAGCTAAATATGAATGATGAATTGTGCTACCGCTTCTTAATGCACACATAAATCATAATATTGGCATTCTTGACATTCTGAAAATTACACTGTATGATAGTTACTGACCTCTTACCAATTATATGCGGTCGGTACTAATGCGAATTAACCAAAAGAACATTCCTAGAACTTGGTGAGATTATCCAAATAAGTCCGATGAATACGTTGGATGAATGGTCATCATTGAGGCCTTCAGTTCACAGAGCCCCAGGTTCGATTCCCGTCCGGGTCGAAAATCAGCAATCACTTTGCCAACCACTACAGAAACACGCAAAAATGATTACATCCATCCACATAAGGTCGGAGTCAGGAAACAGGGACAAATACACATGTGCAACTCAGTACACACCCGTAACTCCATGGGTGTGGAATAAGCGGTAGCAGAAGAGGAAGAAGAAGAAACCTAAGTTATTAATAAATAAATAAGGAAAGAAAGAAAGAAAGAAAGAAAGAAAGAAAGAAAGAAAGAAAGAAAGAGGTATAATGTGTAAGTTTTAAAGTATCGCCCCAGTGTGGCAGTGGGCTCATCGGTTGGATTGCCGGCGGCTAGACACCTCTACAAACCTCCTGTGTAGGACAATGCGGTGACGGTGCACTGGGGGAGACATGTACCTCCACACATAAAAATTGTTTCCTTCTCGGAATTTAATTTATAAAATCTAACACCGATTACAATAACAACATATTCAAACGCCAATTAACTGGCAAATTCTTCCTAGAACCTATAACTCTTCGACCTGTTGATGGTTTACGAGGTACTGTCCTTTTGCTCCCCTCTGAGATGTCATCTAGAGAACTGTTATCTAGAGCTTGATAGCTGCAATCGCTTAACTGCGGCCGGTATCAAGTATTCGGGAGATAGTGGGTTCGAACCCCACTGTCGGCAGCCCTGAAGATGGTTTTCCGTGGTTTCCCATTTTCACACCAAGCAAATTCTAGGGCTGTAGCTTAATTAAGGCCACTGACGCTTCCTTCCCACTCCTAGCCCTTTCGTCTCCCATCGCCGCCATAAAACCTATCTGTAACGGTGCGACGTAAAGCAACTTGAAAAAAAAAACTGTGGTTTTACGTGGCTCTCCTCCATATGATGTGATTTTCAGAGTATTAGTCCAGATCTCACAACTGTATTCTTTTGGGGACGAAAGAAGAGTCTTGTTTGCAATTTCTACCGAGATAATTAGCTACTTTTTATGAGTCAATTAGATAGCCTACATTAGGGAGGTTCGGGGTTTGATTATCACTTTCGGTAGATTCTGAATATCACACCAGATAAAGGCGACGTGATAGTCAACTGGCATCATTACTGGCTTCACATAAGGCGGCCGCAATTCGAATCCCGCCAATGTATGTGGGATATTTAAACTTACGTTCCAGTGCTCCTTTTTCAACGTAAAATCAGGTCCCGTGAATATGACCACGATATAAATAGCGGATCAACATTTTAAAATTCCTTTCTTACAACAAAACATTGCTGGGGATGTACCTTAATTAAATCTATAGCCTCTACCTTCCGAGTTCTTCATTTTCCTGTCCTCTCATCACTAAAATCCCACCTATACGAGTTAGTGCGATGTTGAAGTAATTGCAAAAAGGAATCATTTTATTTTTCATAATATTCTTAATGTTGCACCAACACAGATAGGTTTATTGTGAGAAGGGACAGGAAGTGGAGAGTAGGAGGCCTGAATAAAGGTCCAGCCCTAGAATTTGCCTGGTGTGAAAATCAGAAACCATGGAAAACTATCTCCAGGGCTACCGACAATGTGGTTCGAACGTACCATCTCTCAAATGCAAGGACACATCTACGTGACCCAAAGGAAGAATCCACTCGATCGGTGAAATAATTTTCTACTGTTTATTTTGACAGAATTTTTTTGTTTTACGTCATACCGGTAGAGATAGGTCATATGGCGACGGTGGGTCAGGAGGGCTAGGAGTGGGAAGGAAGTGGCCGTGGCCTCAATAAAGGTATAGCCTGGTGTGAAAATGGGAAACCACGATAAACGATCTGCAGAGCTGTCGACAGTGTGGTTCGAACCCACTATTTCCCCAATGCAAGCTCACAGCTGCACGTCCTTAACCGCACGGCCAACTCGCTCTTTGACATAAAAGTCGTTAAGCAGGTGGTCATACTGATGTCATGGTAAACGTGTTCTTTGTCAATTGTCTCCATTTTTTATTGATCCCAGGGTGTTTTGTACGCTTTGCTTCACAAACGATGCTTACATCATGGAAAATATTGTACCTTACAAAAATGTACGTATTGCAACCCCTAACTCGTGAGGTGGGATTTTTCGAATTCCAGGAAAAAATACAAGCCGCCACTACTCGATGAGTACGGTGGTGGGAACTATACCAGCTCGCATGGCATTCAGGAAGTCTATTGTTAGCCGCCTAAGTGAGTAAATGTATTACACCGGAGTTTGCTTTGAGGAATTTTTGACTTTTTTATGTGCCATAGGTTCACCAGACCCCATCTTGCCAGGTTCGTAATAATTTTAAGTCTTAGTAGTTTGCATGGTAATTGTATTTTAGTTCGGAAAATTTAAACATATTTTTTTGTATATTATTAACTATGTCCCCAAAGGAATCTTGAATATAAATAAGTCTGTGTTTCGGGACTGGTAAATGGTATTGTCTACGTTGAAGAGAGCGATTATAGTGGTGATGAAGATAATACGGTTGCACTATGTTTTCAATGGGATCATGACAATGACACGGAACGCCAATTTTTCGATTAGGAGGATAAATCAGGAGAAGTATCATCAGATTCTCTGACGTGAAGTACATATAGGCGTAGAGTGAAATCTTGCATTAATTGCACCTCTAAACTTGTCTCCATATAAAGCAGTGATATTTCTTTCTCTCTATGATAATGTAAATAATATGTTGTTGGAAAATGAGTCGAACACTCTAACTCTAATACACGGAGGAGCGAAAATGGACAATGGAATGAAAAGACTGTGCTGACTTACACTTTGGAAATATGGGTACATCGAAAAAGATTGCACATCTCTTGGATAGAAAAGCGGTCAAATATATCGGTTTTCCGTGAAAAGGACCTGCAGATGAGATTTTAATATCCAGTGCCATAGGATTCTCTAGTTCTTCGGACGTAGTGAGAAGATCACATGATAACCCTGAATATGTTTTCTTTGAAATATCAAAAGGAAGGAGATATAAAAGAAAACTTCCTACACAGTGAATTAAAGAAGTGATGGTAACGACCCGCAGTATTAGATCAATTATTGCCGATAGTGGACGACATGGAAAACTTGTGAATAACAGATGATCAGCCTCAATCACGAAGGAAGCAGTTGTTCATGATGATGACGATGATTATGATGATGATCGTCTCAAGTCCAAACTATCTGGAAGAGTTACGAAGCTATAATATATTTCCTAACATATGGGACAATTAGTAAACAAAAAATATTTTTTCAGAGTATTCAATTTATATACTTTCCGTAAATGGCATTTCTAGAAACCTGGACATTAGTACTTACCTTGTTTAAATGCTGGGCATTAGAAATTTTCTAGGGTTGTGTTCACTACTACGTGGTAATGTGTGTATGTGTGCTGTGTGTATTTGTCTTTCTCAACTTTATGAGTATTATGAAGGGCGTGTCTTATCTCCCTTGGACGTTATTGTCGTAAAGTGTAATTATTTCGTTCTTTCGTAGTCTAGTATTCAGAGTACCTTGCTCAGAACTAAGGCACACGTCCTTCCATCCTTCCTTCCTTACTTCCTCCCTTCTACAATAAATATATATTTCTTACATTTAAGGTAAAATAAGGTAGAGGTCTGGTTATGCATAGTTAATATGGCGCCAAATAAATGTATGCCGGTAATTCAGAGTAGGAAAATAATTAAGTATGTGTCCATTACATAGCTGACTTGTATTATGATTTAGTAATAATATTTATTTTTCAAGCGGACCCTATACCTGTCTGGGGCATTACGCTAGTCAGAATTTTAAACAAATGTATTTGTCATGTAGCTCTTTTTTATTAGTTATCGGTATTGAATTAAAGGCGAAGGACTTGTTGATAACTGCGATTTTTCTACGAAAAATCATTATGCTTCCAGAATAATGTAGAGTCCAGGGTCTTCTGAGAAACAGAATGTTGCTCTGCTGACGCGCAGGTCAATGGTCTCCTAAGGAAAATGAACTCCCTGAGATGTAACACAGCAGAGATCGGTTTAGGATGCTCACGAGACATGAAATGGGTGTCAACGTGGAATGTAAATGTTATTAACACATTCTAGTCTTGAGATAGTCACTCTTATTTCCAGTTTGATGTTTATAACTGTCTGGGAGACCACAAAAATTCCGTTTTAGCCTTTATTCAAGATTATTCACTATTCTACTAACGTAAATACGCATTCTTTAATGTAAACCTAATCATATGTTTTAATATTATATCTGTCAAATATGTCATATTTAACCCTCTCAGTGCCGCGCGTATTTGTTAGGTACTAGCCAAGAGTGCCACCCAATTTTTGTCCGACTTGCAAATCTCTAAAAAAAAAAAAAAAAATTACTTTCTCAATTTACACCCATTCTCAGTGAATTTTTTTCTGTTATATAGAAGGAATTTCTCTTTGAATTAATGGCAGTTTATAACTAAAATCCTTTATACGAAAAATGAAAACAAATCACAAATTTTAACATTTTAAATACAATTAATGAACATCTAGATTTTAAGGCAAATGTGTAGTTATAAAAATCAGTATGACACACTAACTGGTGGTATTTTTGTAGCACAGACTCTTCACTGTTGTATTGGATAAAATTATGTTATTTGGAGTGATAATATATCTTAAAAATCAAAATATAATGTACAGATACAGCATCATGAGGAGGGGCATGTTTCGGTCCGGGTAACTCAAGGAAAGTGTGAGGTGGTTGGTATGGTATATCACTATCACGGGTAACTTCACTAAATAATGGCAATGTGTGATATTTTTAATACCAATATTACAGTGGGGATCTTCGTTACATTCCGAATTATTTCTAAACTTGGCAATTGGCGGTGTTTACAAAATCGTTTTCAGACTGACTATAACCTCACTAGAAGTATTTTCAACACTATTATGAAGTCCAGTACATTTTCTGACTCGGAATAATTATCGTCATTCCCTAAACTATGTATGTAGTCAGCTAGACCATCATTATTTGTAAGTACGCCCGCCATCACTGTTGTCACGTGCACAAGATGTGCGCACGCAGCCTTCACATTTTTTAAATGTTCGTCACACGAAAACAAATAATTTTATGCGGATCCTGGTGGTAAATTTGGAGACTAAATACCTTCCTTGATAAGAATATACTGATATTTGCTGCCATCTAACTGTAAAGGATGAGCTACGACGGTTTCTAAACGAGTCTGCATGAGGGACGAAATATCATTCCTGGCACTTTCGGAGAGTTCACGAAGCAATGATAAATCATCTCTTCGCGCTCAAAGAGTTAATACAAATGTATACAAATTTGAATGTAGAGCTGCTATATCAGTCCCTGTGTACAAAGGAAAGTGTGATAAACATAAAGCAGGCCGGTCACCTTTTGTGGAGGAGGTCGATTGAAAAATGCAAAATGCGCTACACAACAGTTTTCTCAGATGGGGATTCTAAGACCCATTTTCATTTGAATAATGTCCAAATTTATGGATCTGATATTCAGGTAGTCAATGAAGAATGTGTTAATCATGTAGCCAAGAGGATGACAGCTGGGCTACTAAAAATTCAGAAAGACAAGAAGTTAGGAGGTCATGGTCCTGGGTCTTTGAAAGTTGAGACAATAAAGAAAACGAGCAGCTTTTACAGAAAAGCAGTAATTGACAACTTCTCTGATGTCAATGCAATGAAGAAAGTCATATTTGTCCCACTTCATCACTATTCCTCTACAGACCTCAAGAATAGGCATTAAAATTGCCCAACTGGCCTAAAATCCTGGTGTTTCTATAACAGAAGCACTGCTAAGGGAGAAACACCCAAGAGTCATAAGTACAGGAAAATTCAGTTTTCCCCAAAGCTTGTGGAAGCAATAGTCCCTTTAATGAGACATTGTCATTAGATCAACTACTGGCTCGCTGTGTCAGGGGTGGCACACAAAACTCAAATGAAAGTCTGCACTCTGTTATTTGGAGACGGTGCCCTAAAGAAACATTCATCTCACTGAAGAGGCTGCAATGAGGGGCTTGTAATGCAATTAGAGAAGTTAATATAGGATGTTGTGCCACCCAAGAACTGAAGCAGGAAAGCAGTGGTGAAATTACTCCAACTTCATGGGTGATAAGCAAACGTCGTGATGGTCGACGAATCTACAAAAGTCAGCAGTCCAGTAATGGAAAAGGAAAAATTGTCAGGAAGTTACTCAGAGCTGATAAGTTGTCTCCAGAGGCTGCTGCTAGCAAGAAGGAAGGGACTACCTACAAGTCTAGAGCATTTTAAGTAATAGGTTAGCCTTCAACCATGTTTTACTTACTAAAAGTGTGTTTTCTTTTTCATATACACATTTTCATGTATTTAAAATGTTCCAGCTGAACCAATTCCATGAGAATTTCATGGGTTGTTAACACCTATATTGTCCTGATATTAACAGAAGGAATTTTTATAATGTTGATACTTTAAAAGATATGAGCCTTCAATGGGGTATTTTTTAGCATAATTTGAGAAAAACATAAACACATAAATCATATTTTTTTCCTCATTCATGGACTACATATGCAGACTTTCTCTCTGTTAAAATTCTGTCCATACCTTGAAGTGCCTCTACAGCAGTTTTCAATATGATATTTGAAGTAACTGTTCAGCAGGAGCATTATTATGCTTATTTTTTAATTTTAAATTGAAAGCGTTAATATCTCAGAAAGTTCTGTTGCTGTTTTCCTGAAAATTGGTATATGGCCTTATTTTACCACCAGGAGACCACAAACCAAATCTCATTCAATTAAATCAATAATTACTATTTTTCATAAATTCAGTCCTAACTTCCCTTAATATGTGGTGCATGTAAGGCCAGAGAAAGCATTCTTACTAACCATATTAGACACCCACTGATTTGATAGAAAGCATTTCGGACCTAGTAAATATTATTCTAGTCATGAACAACTTGCAGGTTTCCAGCAAGACAAAGGAAATATTTTAGATTCAGGTCGTCAAATGGACTGTATGTTGGTATCCGTCTGACAGACCAGAATACTTCTTTTTACTACCTTCGAAATTTGAAACGAAACCAGTACATCATGCGAGACTTCTGATAAAAATGGTGGCTATTTGACTAGGAAAAAGAGTGATAAAATGCTTGGCTAAATTTATAGAAAATATATCTCAGAAAAATTGAGTAGGTGAAGCATTATCTGATACCGTAATCCAGATTATGTTATACTTTATAATGTAGAGTATCAACTAAGTTACAGGATAGCGAGAAAATCCAAAAACACCTTGACGAAGTTGTGAGATGGACAGCAGACAATGGTATGAAGGTAAACCAGGACGAAAAGCCAGGATGTAAGTTTCACGGGAGGAAAAGTCCACTGAATTTTTATCACTGTGCTTAAGGGGTGAATGCACCCTACGGGGACAGTTGTAACTGCCTAGGTGTCCCGCGAGCTTGCTACCTTCCAAACCAGACCTAAAATATAGTCAATTTAAAAAACTATGTAGGGATTTCTAAAAATGAATGTCGTTGCAATATATTGAAAAGCGTTATTCCCCATAAGGTTTGGAGCGTAGCTGCAGAGAGTATAAATAAATTTTGAAAGATAATAGACATTTGGACATTTAGAACAGCTTTTATGCGGCCTGCTATTTCAGTACCAGGTTTAATTAAAATCACGGGGTATTAAATGTAAAATTGAAAAGCAATATTAATTAATTGATGAAGTAACTAGCTCGATGTATTTCTGTTTGTACTAAAATATAATGGAACACAGTACATTGTAGCTAAATCTTTACTTTTTCAACAGTATTCCATATTTGGCTATATTGAATTGAAGAATTTATAAATATATCAACCTTTCCAAGAAACAAACCATGTAAAATAAATGGGTTCCTGCAGGAAACGTGATCATAGAAGGCAACATTCTTTAAAATATCAGTGAATAGATTTATATTGGCCAATTGATTAATATGACAAGAGATGTAAGACCCCTAATATTCCCAAGAATTAAATTGTGAAGGCAGGCGAGATATTTCGCCAGTTTTAAACCAACATACCAGATAATCTTAAGAAAATATATCTAAGAAAATAGAGTAGGTGAAGCATTTATCTGGTCCCGTTCTGGTTGTGATACCTCGACAATGAATGAATTTATCACACGAAACTTAAGAACAGCCTAAAGAAGATCTACGCTCAGATTTACAACAAAGGATAGAAAGAGAGTTGATGATATAAGAGCAGTCACGAAGGTTAGTCACATCATTGAAATGGTAGTGGGCAGAGCAAGTAACCCGAAGAAAGGACGATAGATGACCAAGGTTGTTCTTGAATATACCCTAAGGGACAGATGAATACCAGGAGGAAGACCGCCAGATCGTCGGGACATGGACATCCGAAAGGTCTGCAGAGTAAAGTGGCAAAACACTGCTCAAGAAAAATGCTACTAAACACTTAACTGAGTTGCAGGCTCCAACAGAACCCATCATTCAGAGATAGAACTCGCTGATTGCGGCTGTGATAGTGAAATGAAATGTCGTGTGGCATTTGGAGAGGCCTGGTGCAGGTCTTTTTATTAGGCGACCTGCGCGCCGTGATGAGGGTGAAATTATGAATAAAACAGCACATACACTGAGTCCCCGTGCCAGGGGAATTAACCAATGACGGGAATCGAACCCGGGACCCCTGTGGTCAAAGGCCAGCACGTTAACCATACAGCCATGGAGCCCTACATGTGATACTGAATACATGTTTTGAATAGATCTAGTACATACAAGTCCTATTCCTGGTTATAACAGTAACCGTCCTGGTATCCTGGGCAAAATTATATGATACTGTAAACCAAATCCATGGCTTATTTCATAAAATTAAGTACTGACCTTCAAATCCTTGACCTCCTCAATAAATCAATATGCTACCGCTCCAAAGTTAAGGCTCCCTGCACATTATTAAATACAGTGCGTTAGAAATGATACCCGCAGCAGGCAGTTCAGCTGGGGCCGGTCAGGAGCAGATGCGAACGGGCAGATTGCGTAACTCACTGAAACGAGAGAGTGAAACCACGGCGGCTGGACTGAGTGCCTCAGACTGGACTTATGAAAACAACTTGGCAGGTTCGATCCTGGCTCAGACCGGTGGTATTTGAAGGTGCTCAGATACATCAGCCTCGTGTCGGTAGATTTAATGGGACGTGAAAGAACTCCTGAGGGACAAATTTCCGGCACCTCGGCGTCTCCTTAAACCTCAAAAAGGTAGCTAGTAGGACTTAGAGCAAATAACATTAAATTAATATATAACATACCGCAGAAAGACGGACTGTTAACAAAGCCAATAACAAAGCGACTTGAAGAGCGGTGAATTGCAAGCACAGTGTTGTTGTACACTTACCAGGTTTACAGCAAGGCTGAGAATGCTTACCACGCAGTTCCAAGCATAGATAACGCGTTTACACTTGCCAAATATGTCCCCAGTGTTTCACTACGCACAGAGTTGACTACATTTGTTATGGCTGCTTCTAATATCTCAATTGTTCTGGCAGTAGACCGGTAAACTCAGGACTTGGCAGTATGACAGAAAATAGTCAAGAGGTGAGAAATCGGGAGTACGTGTTGGCCAGAGCCCTCGGGAAATTATTCTTTCCCCGAATAATTATATCACTTAAAATTTACGTGGAGCGATTGGAGGTGTGAGCAGTGTCTCCGTCTCGTGAGCCTATAATTTCTGTTTCATTCAGTTCTGCAATGAACGGGTGCAATATTTCTTTACACCAAACTCCTGAATCCACCGTGCTGTTAAAAATATCGTCCCAGTAATTCGTAAGCATGGGATTGCAATCTACACTCCAATTCTTTGATAAGGAAATTGTGTTTCACGAATTGAATGTGGATTTTCAGACGCCCAGTGTCGGGTATGTTGACTGTTTATGTAACCAGTTAAATGAAACTAAACTTCATCGGTAAAAATTATTCTGTCCAACACTTCGATTCCAAGATGATTAAAAAACCACTGAATACACTCTCAATAATAATAATAATAACATAATAATTGTACCGGGCGGTACACCTCCACGCCGCTAATTCAAACATTGCGCCAGTTGAGACTCCTCTGCAGGAGAAAGCCTGAACTTTAACAACCATATTAATTCTAAGGTTTCTCAGAAGATGTCTCTACTGTAAATTTTGATGTGTTCTGAACTATGTCAATTTCGATTCGTGTTTGTCTGCTCCATAGCAAGAACTTTGAACATTCTCTAACAGATGTCTCTACCAAAACTGATAACGCTCTCTGGTGTAAAGGAATGAACTGTCCGGAAGAAATTTAACATTCATAAGTCTTGTTTTTGCTAAATTTTGTTCTGTGGTTTGAGAGTTGGCAATATAATCCTTTCTTTCCGCTTGTTTTGAATGTAGCCAATCAAAAATTTCTGTAATTAATTTTCCACCAATCCTAGGTGTCTTCTTCAGTTTTGACTTGTAATCTTTAGCCGACCAATAAAATTTTGTGGGCGGGTTGTAATCATTCATGAAACGTCTCGAATTTTCCGCGAGGGTATATAAACTGCTGATTTTCTTGTCTCCTGGACACTTCAGTAACATCTCTCCTAGTGTGATTATGTAGCAGGGGGCGGGAAGCGCCTCTTTCTTCGAGCAGCCGTTCATCTACAAGGTGATGGCCATTTAATAACTATTTCTTGCTAGCTCAGCAGTTTAACCCTCGGGGCAGGTTCGAAATCTTTTCTCATGTAACCTATTTTTAAAATGTAATAGATATTTGGTGAAATTTTGAGCCTTTAACTATAAATTGGGATAGAGAGTGCTTAACCCTCTCGAGCTCCCACTCACATTGTTTTGAGGTGACTACGTTTTCATTACCGTATTTCTTCTCTTCATAATGTAAATAAGTTATCTTATCGTGTCACCTCCTTAGTATGGGATTAGCCCTTGCATAAACGGCCTAGTGCCAAGTAGGTTTTAAAAGTGTATTCGGAGTGCAAGCTACGCCTCCAATAAACTCAGAATTTTGGGCCATGTAATTGACCTGTTTCTTTATTGAATGGGCCTCAGTAGGTTTGGGTATTATTATTACCCCTGTTTTAGTGTGCCTAGAGGCCAGCTTGAAGGTGGAGTTTGGTGTGGCCTTTGAATAGGCTTGAACTTTGAGAGCGGGTTCGCTCTTTCTAAAAATTGTATTTTCTGTGTGCCTCGAGCAGGCTTAACTGGGTAATTGGGAGCAAATGCTCCTTGGCATGATTGGGGTTTTCTGCCCCTTTGTTGAACCTTGTGTATAGGTAAAGTTGGGCTCATTGCTCAGGGATTGTGAATCTGGGGCTCGAAGCCCAAAATCCAAAAATAAACTGTAATTGTACATTCTTAACTTGTTCATATACCACTGAGTTCCTGTTATACTTGTTATTTCTTGATCTCGAAAAGAAAATATAACCTTTGTTAAATTTTCAATTAATTTTAATTTCGTTGTTGAGACCTATTTCACCCAGCACCTTCTTTCACCTCTAACTACCACGGATAACTCCGTAACAATAATAATAATAATAATAATAATAATAATAATAATAATAATAATAATAATAATAATAATAATAATCCTCTTCCTTGCGCCCGCCAACTTGAACTCCTGATCGACAGAAAAGTTATACCGATAAATATTTAGCTGTCCATCTCTGTGTTGTGGTGGATTAGCTGCCACTCCTGGAGGTCGGGGTGGCTATGCCACGAAATTTGAAAAGTGGTACGAGGGCTGGCACGGGGTACACTCAGCCTCGGGAGGTCAACTAATTAGAGGGGATTTGATTCTCATCCATTCTGGAAGTGGTTTTCCGTGGTTTCCCACTTCTTCTCAAGGCAAACGCCGGAATGGTATCTAACTTAAAGCCGCGGCCGCTCCCTTCCCTCTTCTTTGCCTATCGCTTCCAGTATTCCCATCCCCCACCATAGCCCATATTCAGCATAGCCGCGAACATCTGTTTTTATGCCGCAATGTCGTTTCAAAATAAGTATTACTCGCTGTGTTGTGCCATGTAGTTTTGACATGCACAGTAGTTTAATTTCCAATTAGAAGAGCGGTCCAGTGATCGTCAAACAGTTTGGCAGATGGTTATATTTAACAAACACTTCAGCTAGTTACTAGATCTGTGAGAGAACCAGCCTGTGTACACCTCGCTGTGTTTGACTCTGCAGCATCTCCTAAGGGCCCGTAGTATGGTGGGGGAGAACCAGAACAAACAAGTAATGATCGCTCGCTCAAACCAACCCAAACACCTCCTTAATTGGTTCTTCGTCGTACACATAAATACATTCAATAATAATAATAATAATAATAATAATAATAATAATAATAATAATAATAATAATAATTGTACCGGATGTACACCTTCTCCATCCATTAAAATGAAATGTCGGGATATCCCAGGACGGGTTCGGCTCGCCAGGTGCAGGTCTTTCTATTTGAACCGAACGCCAGTACGCCGACCGTTCAGCCAACGAGTCGGACTCTCCATCCATTTAAACTGCGCGACTAAAACGTAATTGAACTTGAACTAGTGTTATGAAAGATACTTGGATTTTCAACTACTAGATGCCTCTACTGTCGGCCAAAGTGCCCCCTCTTGCGGGGTTAAGGACAATTAATTCTTAAGGGAAGATTAATTTTCAGAGGTAGCTAACTTTAGTTTTGAGGATTGTTTTGTTCTTGTCTCAAGGTTGTCAACACTTCTGCTCCCCCTCACTCTCCTCTATCTATCAACCAATTAGAAATTTTGAGAATATTTTCTCTAGCCAATTAAAATTGGGGTGTGTACTGGCATCCAGCCTATTTGTGAAGAGTTATGGGAACTTTCCCGCGAGATACTATAGAAGCTATAAAAACTGGGGGCTTTTAGGCCGTATTGTCATCTTCATCGCTCCAGTTGATTGTGCGCGGCGTGCACTAAGGGGGAAGACGCCGCAGGTGGGCGTTCGGAAGGCCAAGCAACACAAAGTACTGGCAGAATTTTCTTAACATATATCTGCGGCAGATAGCTTGAGAGGGAGAAACTTATTTTATTCACGTAAAGTCCTGATTTCATTGTTTAAATGTAGATTTCCGTCAAGTCTGAGGACTGTTCAAATCCCTGCTGGGAAACAACGAGTGATTATCTTCTGCTGATTCCCGTTCAACTTAATATGGTGTGACTAAAGTTTCGAATCCTTAAAACTCTTAACACTCTCTTGGAATTTAATATTTTTCATATAGTCACCCCGCCGTAAAATAGACTTAGCCTCTATGTCATTGGGCCATGAGCCCACTTAGGATTTTAAAAGCTTCTAGAAGGAGTGCAAGTGTATCGCTCCTACCCTTTTGTTCATGGCCAATCATGTTCAACCTTTTTATTTTCACATGACGGCCATTTAGTATGGGCATTTATTGCCCCTGTTTATGTTCCTGTAAAAGAAAGTAAAAAACTGTTGAACAAAAGGTAAGCCCAAAACAGAGCTAAGTAACTGTAAATATCGTATTTGAAGATTGTCGGGTATAACCTTGTACACTATAAGAAATGTAGGCTATGCCTTTGGGAGGCTGGACTGTATTAATTTTGGAGCTCAGGCTCCTAGATTATGTAAATGGAGCAAATATGCTCTTATAAAACAGTGTACCTGTTTCAGAGCTATAATGCTCATCCCTTCGTATATTATCATGTTGATAATTATCTCTAGTTTTGTACCTGATTGTTGGATATCAATTCATAGTTGTTGGAACTGAGGAGCTCATTATTATAATATCTATTCAGATCATCTATTTATAAAATTTTAAAGACAAAAAAGAAATTCAAAACATGTGTGCATTAATTATGCTCTGGTCAATTCCTTGTCCGCCCCTTCACCCCAGCACCTTCTTACACCTCTGTGATCCATGATATAATAATAATAATAATAATAATAATAATAATAATAATAATAATAATAATAATAATAATAATAATAATATATCCGGAGGCCCTCCATGCAGCGGAATGCCTTGCAGTGAACCAAACATGCCTTACTGAAATACTTGAGGTCAAAGAGGGAAAGATTTTGAAGAAATTATTGGGCCCCGCCTATGACACAGGGGAATATAGAAGACAACCAGGACTCTATTTCCACATGGAAAAGATAACCAATACGATGCGGAATAAAAGGCTTGCTTTGTAGGTCACGTGACGAGAATGAGCCCTGCAAGGTCAACTAAGCGGATATTCTTCTACTTCCAGACAAAAGGTTCAGGAACAGAACGATCTACGATAGGTAGTCATTACATGACATCACATCACATCACACATAATGAAATCCTGGAGCGCGACCCACTTAAAAACAAACTTCAAGACCACAAGAATTTCTAAGAAAAGCCGAAGCTGAAAAGAGGGAAGGCATGAACAGAAGCAAGAAACAAACAAAACAGTCACGAATGTGGAAGTATTAGCCAAATGTTGAAGGAGGCAATTCAGATGACATGGTCCTTAGTTGGCAGAAACGAATGAATGAATGAATCTCGATGAATAAAACGCATTTTTAACAATTTTGACTCGAAAGCAATAATTCACTGCTATATTCGCTGGTCAAGAACGAGCTCGAAGAAATGGGCTTACGGCCAGAAGAAGCGAACAAACGAGACCCTTTTAGAACAAGCATAATGACGTTTGGGACTTCCCGAGATGAGAAATGGACAACTGGTGTAAGGGGTCCCGGGTTCGATTCCTTTGCCATGTTGGGGATTTTAACCTTCATGATCTCGATGGCTCAGGGGATGGGTGCATGTGCCTCCTTCATCATTAAATTCATCATAGAGAGGGCCCCATCCGCACAGAAGCGCAGGGCGCCTATAGAGCGGCATCTCTTAGGTCCTGCACCAGGCCTCTCAGAAGGGCACGCGCCATTGTTGTTAACCTATGACCGGGCGAGTTCGCCGTGCGGTTACGAGCGCGCACCTGTGAGCGTGCATCCGGGAGATAGTGGGTTTGAATCCCACTGTCGGCAGCCCTAAAGATGGTTTTCCGTGGTTTCCCATTTTCACACCAGGAAAATGCTGGGGCTGTACCTTATTTAAGGCCACGGCCGCTTCCTTCGCATTCCTAGGCCTTTCCTATCACATCGTCGCCATAAGACCTATCTGTGTCGGTGCGATGTAAAGCAAAATAGTAAAAAAAGTATTAACCTATGCCTGCCATAAGAGGTATCTAAAAGGGATAGGTCTTAACCTATAGAAGTTGTTGCACATTGGGAGAGGAGATAGGGTATTTACCTGAGTATTGCATCGGTATCATTTGTTCTGACAGCCTCTTCGCTTTCATATCTCATAACCAGCATCCCTTGGTGAAATATTGCTCTCTTTCTACCACTTTCTTTTGCTCATACATCATTTTCAATGATTTGAAAGTCCTTTAATTTCCCTCTGATTACCATCAGGAGGGAATAGTTGCCTACTTGAGACACACTCTTAGAACAAAATTATCACCACCACGAGTCTTATGTCGGTAGATATTTCAGTACATCCTGTAACTTAAGATGGACAGAATTTCCGGCAACGCAGTGTCTCAGAATACTCTAAATGTACATAATGGAAAAACATCAGAATAATAATTTTATTATTATTGTTATTATATGGCTATTTGTTTTACGTCGCACCGACACAGATAGGTCTTACGGCGACGATGGGACAGGGAAGGGCTAGGAGGGGGAAGGAAGCGGCCGTGGCCTTAATTAAGGTACAGCCCCAGCATTTGCCTGGAGTGAAAATGGGAAACCACGGAAAACCATTTTCAGGGCTGCCGACAGTGGGGTTCGAACCTACTATCTCCCGAATACTGGATACTGGCCGCACTTAAGCGACTGCAGCTATCGAGCTCGGTATTGTTATTATATGACATGCCGTGAAATCTAATAATTTTTAAGGGAAGCTGCTGGAATATTGTCCAGAAATGACCAAGAAATCGAAAATCAGATTTAGGTGCAAGGTGCTTTGAAACTTGGGGCACATGGTGTAATCATGCTTTCCGATTTGTAGTCATTTCTAAAGATTCCCATCACAGGGGAGACATTTGTTTCCATAAACTTGAACGTACGAAACAGTCGCCCCACAAATATTACTACTCAGTGGTCAAAATATTCTCAGATTATAAATCAAATTCAAGACTAAGGAGACTCTACGAACAAGGTCGTAAATACTGAGGCATATCAGTCATCGATAAGGAGAAACGATATATATTAGAGTGTAATATTTTAGGAGATAATTTCGAATATATCATTTAATTTGCAATGAATGTGAGGAGAATGTGAATAAAAAGCAGCAGAACACAATAGCACAATAGCTGCATCGTTCCTTTATTCATGCGAGCTACACTGTCGATAAAACAGCTGTGGTAAACTTCTCCCATTATCCAGGCCTTTCATCTCTCCGAATTCTTTACGGCCCATTCAGGAACAGTTCCGCCGTCGAGATTTATTGTAGCCAGCAGCCGGTCACGTGCAGTAAGGAGTACAGAAGTGGGTCATAATTGTAGACATTTGAGGCCTGATTTACAGTTAAACACTAATACATAACTTCACGTAAATGTTGGAGGTGGAGGTCTTAATCGATACATGAAGTCAAACGCAATATTCACGCTCATTTTACAGAGGTTTGAGGTTGTTTTCTATTCTCTTTTTGTACAATCTACTTAATGTCGTACCGATACAGAAAGGTCTTATAGCGACGATAGGATAGCAGAGGGCTAGGAGAGGGAAGGAAGCGACCGTGGCGTTACTTCAAGTATAACCCCAGCATTTCCCTGGTGTGAAAATGGCAAAACATGGAAAACCATCTTTAGGGCTGCCCACGGTGGCACTCAAACCCACTATCTCCGGAATTCAAGCTGATAGCTACGTGACTCAAACAGCACGGCCACTTGCTCGGTTTTGAGGTTCTTGATAACTTGGAGACAACTCATATCTTCCCTATTTGCCACGCTGGCCTTATGTGCCCCATTTGCCGGCTTCGATTCCGACTCAGTTCGGTGATATTTTGAAGGTTTCAAGTCATCAGCCTGGTATTGGAAGATTTACTGGCACGTATAAGCAGTGCGGGACAAATTTCCAGCACCTCGTCATCTTCGAGAAGAGTAAAAGTAGAAAATTGAGTTTAAAAGAATTATTATTATTAGACTATTATTATTATTATTATTATTATTATTATTATTATTATTATTATTATTATTATTATTATTCAGACCGAGCGAGTTCACCGTGCGGTAAGCGTCGCGTACTTGTGAGCTTCCCTTCGAGAGATGATGGGTTTAAATCCCATCGTCGGCAGCCTTGAAAATGATTTTGCGTGGTTTCCCCATTTTCACACCAGGCAAATGCTGAGCCTGTACCTTAATTAAGGCCACGGCCGCTTCCTTCCCAGTCCTAGCCCTTTCCTGTCCCATCGTCGCCGTAAGACATATCTGTGTCGGTGCGACGTAAAGCCGGTAGCAAAAAAAAAATTTAATATTATCGAGATCGATAGCTGCAGTCGCTTAAGTGCGGCCAGTATCCAGTAATGGGGAGATAGTGGGTTCAAATCCCACTGTTGGCAGCCCTGAAGATGGTTTTTCGTGGTTTCCCATTTTCACACCAGGCAAATGCTCGGGCGGTACCTTAATTAAGGCCACGGCTGCTTCCTTCCCATTCCTACGCCTTCCCTATCCCATCGTCGCCATAAGACCTATCTGTGTCGGTGCGACGAAAAGCAAATAGCAAAAAAATAGTAATAACGAGACAGTAGTGCGGCCTCCTCCTAGATGAATATAGTAAAGTCCAACGGAGACAGGCTGAACGGAACAATATCCACTTATATTACAGGTTCATTACAAGATGTCATTACTGTTGTTCTGAGTGCCACGTAGGGTTTTGGACTGTGGTCAACTTAGTTGACCGGGCGAGTTGCCCGTGCGGTTAGGGGCGCGCAGCTGTGAGCTCGTATCCGGGAGATAGTGGGTTCGAACCCCACTGCCGGCAGCCCTAAAATGTTTTTCCGTGTTTTCCCATTTTCACACGAGGCAAATGGTGGGGCTGTACCTTAATTAAGGCCACGGCCGCTTCCTTCCCATTCCAAGGCCTTTCCTGTTTCATCGTCGTCATAAGACATATCTGTGTTGGTGCGACGTAAAGCAAATAGCAAGAAAAGAAAAGAAAATAGCAGGTTAATTGTGAATTGTTTCTGTGTTGTGGTTGGCACATAAAGGTCTAGTGTCTTCGGTTTCTAAGTTGCCACTACTGTCTTGTTATGTCGTTATCCATCACTCAGCCCACTGCCTGTTTTATGTCATTATCAACCATTATCTTTCTTATAAATACTGTGAGCTTGCCCCCTCTTGTATCTAACTGCCTTGGAGTGCACAATATAACGTGAGTCTCTTCTCCCAGGTGACGACGATGAGGCTGGGGCAGCAGTAAGGTATGCAGCAATTTGAACCAAAATGTGTACTGATCTGAGTTTGGCGAAAGAAATGTATCAGCGTTTCACTCTAGTATGTAACTGTTAGGACGTTCTACGACTATCTTTATTTTAATTTAGGGTTCCTCTGCCCTTTTAGGTCATATCATGTAGGTTTCCTACGCTGTCTGTGGACATGGATAAAACCCTTGTGAGGACTATGTTATTTTAAATACGCACGAGTTTGTACCCTTATTTCCCGTATTCACTTTCATTTCTGGTGACTACACTTTCTAAGATTCTATCTTGTAGTTCGGGTTATCCCCTGTGTCACCGGGCCTTCTGCCCTACTAGATTTTATGACATGTCATATCACAGGATTGTTTAAAGTGTTCAGTATCGTATTTCATTTTTCCTCGGCCTTTCGATTAACCTGTTGTTTTCCCATTTCTTGGCCGTCTGGTATGAGCTTCGACATCTTTGTTTGTGAACCTTTCGATCCGCAATTTGTGTGTGGCTTTCCTATTGTGAAAGGGTAGCGAGTGTAAAAGTTGATTAGTCTTTAAAGATAATGTGGGATGTTCTGGAGTGATCTGATAGAAATTATTTGAGGTACCTGAGGTGCATTTTTGGCCAATTTCGGCCACTGAGAATTGTAAATGTGGTTCAGTGTTCGAGACCATCCTAAAATGTAACTTTTAAAGTTGATGGTTTAATTCCCCTCGTTGTAACTTGGTTTGGAAGCTCCAGCTTCTTAATTTGTTCGATATTCCCTCTGAATAGTAAATTCATTCGTAAAGGCTGCAGCCTCCCTTTTGTTTCTCTCTTTAACCAAGGTTTTGTGTAAGACCTGTTGATCTTACGAAGCCTAAAAGTCGTGTCTTGTTGATGGGGAAATTCTCATCCCTGGTCAAGGCTTATGATATTGTAAATATCTTTGTAAATTATACATATCTAAGGATGTTACTGTTTGTTAAATTGTTGTTGCTTTGGAAATATTTCCAAAGTGAAAGGAAAGAAAAGATAAGTTTGAAAATATATTCTATATTTAAAATTTTCTTGGTGTGGTTTTGTCCAGAGCCTGGGCCTGCCGTTTCTTTCGATCTCTCCTGCCACCTAGTGGTAATAATTATGATAATAAGGATGATGATGATGTTGATGATGCTTGTTTCTTAAATGGGCCTAACATCTAGGTCATCGGCCCTTAATTGTACGAAATGAGACGAAATACAATGACAATTTAAAAGTACAAAATTCATCCACTGACCAGAATTCAAAACGTGGTGATGAAGAATGAATGAATGAATATGAATTTAAAAAAATCAGAGGACCCGACCCGCAATACCTCACCTTCCCAGAAACTATATTACTGACCAAGGGACAGCTCCCAAAGCATAATCCTGAATCGATGATGCTTGTTGTCTAAAGGTGTTCAATATCTAGGTCAATGGTTCCTCATAATGGCACTTATCGCTCCTAAACTAGAACCATGCTTTTCCTGCGGTTGCGGTTCTAAACAAAGGTAGCGTAAACTCACGGTGTTCCAAACATTATGTTACTACTCACAAGTATTGCACGTCGAACAGGTAACGCAGAACTCTGGTGTTTCTCAAATAATGGCGCCTCTCGTAGGCAATGCAAACCCATGGTGCATCTCACATAAGAGTACTAACCACAGGGACTCATACTATCCCGAGGTGTTCCTCACATAGTGGATACAAATCACAGGCAACGAAGACCAACAGTGTCGTTCATGTAGTGGTACTAACCACAGGCAACGCCCAGACCCCGTGGTGTTTCTCACGTAATGGTCCAAATCACAGGCAACGTAAGCCCGTGTTGTGCCGCATATAGTGGTACTAATCACAAGTACTGGAAACTCACAGTGAACGGTTCTCTGCTGCTACTAATCACAAACCTATTATGTACCTAACATAGTGGTACTACTCGCAAGTAAAGGCGACCCATGGCTTTCCCCGAGTGATGGTACTTATCACAAGTAGTTTCGTGGTTCTAATTCAATCATAATTTCCCCCCCCCCGTTTAGTCGCCTCTTACGACAATCAGGGGATTCCGTGGGTGTAGACTTCGTCTGCATCCCCCACCCACACGGGGTAATAATAATAATAATAATAATAATAATAATAATAATAATAATAATTATTATTATTATTATTATTATTATTATTATTATTATTATTATTATTATTATTATTATTATCTATATAAATAACGTTGTAAGGGATACGCTGTCTGTAATTTCGTATGTTTTTTCAATTTTCCAGATATTTATCTGTTTTAGGTCAACTCAAGACCGAATCGGTGGTTTTATTTTTGCGTCCACGAAACTACTACGCTGTCGTAGCAGGGGGAGAGGTGATACTCCCACGTGGCGCGTCCCAGGTGGCGGATAGGGGGGTCCTAACCGGCTTGCCGGCGGACTTGAGGGAAATAAAATACCTCTCGCGGACCAAACACACCCCCTGTGGGTGGGGGAGGCAGACGAATAATACATCCACGGTATCCCTTGCCTGTCGTGAGATGCGACTAAAAGGGGCGACCAAGGGATGATTGGATTAGAACCATGAAACTACTTGTGATTAGTACCACCACGCGGGGAACACCATGGGTCATTATTACTTGCGCGTAGTACCACTATGTTAGGTACCAAATAGGTTTGTGATTAGTAGTAATCAGGAGCACCGTGCGGTCAGGCTTTTTCGGTACCTATGATTAGTAGCACTATATGAGAGACACCAGGGTTCTGGCTTGCCTATGATTAGTACCCACTATATAAGGAACACCACGGGATAGTACGAGTCCCTGTGGTTAGTACACGTATGTGATGAAAACCATAGGTTTGCGTTGCCTGTAAATGGCGCCGCTACGTGTGAAACACCATAGGTCTGTATTACCTGTGCGAATTTCATAACCTGTGAGTAGTAGCCTAATGTGTGGAATACCGCGAGTCTACGATACTGTTGTTTAGTACCGCACCATGTCCAATACCTTGGTTCTTCTTTCCAAGCGATAAGTACCATTATGAGAGGCCGATGACCCCTTTAGCTTGCAAGCATCATCGATTCAGTATTGAGCTATAGAAGCAGTCCCTTGGTCAGTATTACTATTGTTTTCCGTCAGTTTCTGAGACTGAGGCATTGCGGGTCGTCTCCACTGATTGTTTTTAACTTCATATCCATCCGTTCATTTTTCGTCCTCACGTTTTGAATTCTGGTCAGTGGAGGATTTTGTATTTTTATTTTGTCATTGCATTTCGTCTCATTTCGTACCATCAGGGGCCGATGACCTCGATGTTAGGCCCTTAAAACAACAAGCATCATCATCATCTTTTATTTTTCGTGTCTGTTTGTCCGTTTGTCTGTTTGTTTCACCATCACGGCGGAAGGGCTGTATAGATCTCGACCAAACGTCTAGTGTATACTCATCCCGGGGAAAGTGTTGACATGGATATCAATTTAAACTCTTTGAATTGAAGGGGGGTTTATAGGAAAACCAGAACGGTTGTCCTCCATTTTCTCTTATACTATTGATTTTCTGTAAACTCCATAGAGTGTATGTGAAACGTCTGTTCATTATAAACAACTTTTGTTATGTTCATAATTCTTCAAATGACGGAGAAAATTAATATTTTCTGCGGGTATCATGCTCTGCATTGATGACCGACAGACCGACAAAGAACCTACCGGTTACCATGGCAACGTCTCTGACAGCTAACCTGCAGGGAAGTAACGTATTGCCATTTTCGTCATCATTCCTGTAAATTCGTGGTTGTTCCTTGGGTAGAAAACAGGAGAGGCGTTAATCGGAGATTCTGCGTGATATTGGCGGAATATCCTTGGCGGTTATAACCGTCCTTGGATAACCTAAATAATAACACCATCAGTCATCTTCTTATATGTTTACCTAAGAATCCCTGCGCCTAATTTTCTCCTCTTTTACTGTTTTCTTATATTAATAACTCATACCAGCATTATTTATTGAGGGGCGTTGGATTTTCCAATACATTCACTTGGTATTTACATATTTGTCCTCATCCGGCAGTCCTCAGTTAATATCCTATTTTCTATTACTTTCAACTTTCCTAACTATTATTTTCTTCCTTAATTACTCCGGATGTATGCGAGTGCTAATCCCGAAACCTGGACACTCTTTTCTTTGAGGAACTACTGTAAGCTATGCAAATGTATAACTTTTGGTCCCGGAAAATATCGAAATATCGATGCAAATTTAACGACGGTGCAGACCTTCGTTTCGGGATAATTGGTGTCTAAACGGTAAGTCGTATCACAAAACAGAAAGCACAATCGCGTTCATTTTGGAGAGATCTGCAACTTTAGTCCTTTGACTTTTTGTCTATTTCTATCCCTTATACGTTAAATAGAGCTGTATTTCTCGATTTCGTGTTAATTTTGTACTTTTTACACGTATATGTTATCGTTTGGCACACTTATAAGAAAGATAGAATGAAGAGATTCGGCACGCAAATTGACATGTTCAGTGGCCATATGAATATAAAAATATAAAGTAGTATGTGAAAGCTGTACCAATTTTCACCCCAATCAATGACTATAACTCAATATAACCCATAAATATAGGATATACGAGAAGCTCTAACGAGACCAAAAATGTAGAACACTCAGAGAGGCGTTTGATGGTGAAGTCCGTTTATAGATGCAGTTTATTATGATCTTACTCACTACCTTTACAGTAATTTACGGAGAAATCCGTTTACAATGTAGAATACCGTAGCGATGCATGGGTACATTTGCTAGTAATAATAATAAATCTATTTGTTTTACGTCCATATAACTTTCTTTTACAGTTTTCAGAGACGCTGAGGTGCCGGAATTTTCTTCCTCGGGAGTTGTTTTACGTGTCAGTAAATCTGCCGTCACGAGTTGACGTATTTGGGCATTTCCAGATACCATTTGACTGAAGTGGAACTCAACAGTTTGAGATGAAACAGTCAGCACTGTACCATCTGGGCTTCTCACCCTGGTAGTCTTTAACGAACATTATCTTATCGTTAACGAGCCACATTTTTCAATTTATTTTGTGTGCGTTTCATTTTACTAAATTTATATTTTTCCGATGAGGAATGTCGCGTATAACTTATATGTACTTCAGTGATCATTCATTTCGGTGATATATTGAAGAAAAAATTTGTCCAAGTTTTTCATCCATTCTCACCGTAACATGCGGATAATTTTCCAATTTTTCATATCACTTGGTTTCTTCTCATGTCAACAGGGGACGATGGCCTAGCTGTCAGGCCCATTCCAATAAAATCCACAATCATGATGATGATGATGGTCTCACCATCATCGTCATCATACTACTACTACTACCAGTTTCTTCATGTTCACTGAGATTCCAGTACCGATATTGCCGACATACTTTTCCATAATAATTCCTTCTCAATTACAGGAGGTGGAAGCAGCTAAATGGTGAATGCTACTCCCACCTCCTATTATGGATTTACCTCGGAACATTTTCATCAATAAACGTTCCTTATTTGTCCTGCGTAGATGATGAAGTGGTCTTACCTACCACAGCGACATGCATCACACGATGGCTGACCTATGGCACTGCGACCACACATGCTGCGTGCGAACTCGCAATGAGGCAGATCAGTTCACGCTGTATCGATAATCCGTAGCCTGGGGCTGCAAAACACTGGGCTAGGCCTCTTGAGTGACTGCCTTTGTTCTACAGATTAAAGTAATAACCTGACCTCGGATATTAAGTTAAAAGCCTATTAACATAGATACGTTTTTTGCGTTGGGAGTCGATTTAGAATTAGCGTCATCAATTTCTCAACGCCATTGTAACCATGACAACCAGTGTTCGTCTATGTATACTAGGTCAGCAGCGCAATCTTCTCACTGTCCGCATTCTTCCTCTAACTAAGAGTTTGAGAAAACCTCGTATCAAGTAAACCCGTTCTAACTTTCAGCGCAGAACTGAAATACTTGAACTGGTAGGAAAACGACCCCAGAGCCTTCACATGAGTGATAAGCACGCTTACTGTACACCATAGTGCTGGCTAATATTCTTAATTTCTTAAAATAATTATAAAAGTCATTGGAGAAATTAAAATCGATTTGAAACAGGCAGAAATTACACCAGCAGATGTCCAAAACAGGGTAATCGTCGGGTCCAAAATTCACAGATGGCAAGTTGACAAAGAGGGAAGGCCAAAAAATAAGACTGCTACAACCTGGTCTGAAGGCAGAAAGGAGACCCACAGTAAAAGAATGAAAGAATGTTGGGCACAAAGGAAGACAAATGAATGCCTATAAATACTTTGTGTTGTAATAATGCGTTTGTTCGCATATAATAATACGTTCATAATAAAAATAATAAATATCTGGGCTGAGTTGCTCAGACGATTGAGGCACATGCCTTCTGTCCCAAACTTGGCCAGTGACTCTGTGATGGTAAAGAACTAGGAGTCGTGAGTGGCCGTGGAATTAATTGAAGTGCAACACTGGCATTAATTTTCCAGGTTCGAAAATGGAAAACCACGGACAAGTCTTCTTTAGGACTACCAAGATGAGGGAAGGGATAATGATCACTGAAGTTTGGTGCAGCGTAAGTCGACTTCTCTCATATCTCGTTAGATTTCATGTCCGGCTGCAAGGCTAAATATTTAGCATGCTCGCCTTTCGTCTAAGGTGTTCTGCGATCAATTCTCCATGGGGTCCAGGATTGAAACTTTCACTGGTTAATTCCTTTGGTTCGGGAGCTAGGTTTTGTACCGTTTTCATCATTACAATTTGTCTCAGATAGGGCTCATCCTCACACTGGTGCGGGTCACCTACAGGACATCAATCCAAAAAACCTTCACAACGCCTCTCCGGAGGCCTTACGAAACCGCAAAGAGTTAAATATATTTTTATTCAAGTCGTTCTCTCCAAATTCAAACTGTGTAACTTATTAAAATATTTTAGAAATTGGAAAGGGCAAGTACCATTTTACGTGTTTACAATACTGGAAAGTAATGCAGTTATGAATCCATGAAAAGGTAAGCCATTGGTACTTGTGTACTCTCAGGCAGTAGTAGGTTACTAAATGACTGAACGAAACGTACAGACAAACAAATACACATATGGAAAATTGATAAAGTATTGAGCGGTTAAAAACCTGTAAAAACCTGTAACCTACTCCATCATTCGAATTCTTCTCACTCTTTCTTATAGATCAAATGTCATCGAAATGGTGAGTCTTAACTAGAACAATTGCAAACAGTTTTTATCACTTTCTTATTATCTATGTCTTCTTGTTGCTGTGATCTGACTTCAGATACAGATAACCGATTTCTCTTGTGCGTGACGGAGCAGAAGAGCTTGGAATATCATTGATGTTTCGGGACTACTTTCCACAATGTAATGTTGTTCCTACATGTTTACTTTACTGGGAAATCACGCAGCTGTAAAACCAGTATATCCACACGATATTGCAGCGTGAATATTTTAACAAGCAGAAAGTCTATCATATTCGATTCTTTAGGTTTCTAAGCTTCTCTCGCTTCACTGGTATTTCCCCATCGTAACCTTTAACTAGAGAAGTTAGTTCTGGAGAAACATTATTCTTTAGCAAAGGAAATGTACATGTGGGAGAAATAGAAGGCAAATCTTTAGTAACTGATACTTCATAGTTATGCAACTTTTGAAATACGAATATATTGTATTCAATCACTTTGAAATTCTGATCATTCTCGGTTAGAACTTTTAATGAATCTCTAAAGGTGATTCTTAAAGTCTAAAATCATATCTGCAGTCACACTAACAACGTTACATTTTGTTTCTAAATGTTGCACCTTACCTTCATACATCTCGAACCTTTCGAACTTAAGTTTCATTATTTCAATAACTCCAAATTTGTGATCACAAGGGAGAAAGCTGTGGCCTCTCACTGATTCCTTTTAAACAATATTAGTCAACACATCGGTATATATTTAGATAAACAGTAATCTAATCATTGTGCTATTGTGGTTTTCACTCCTGTAGCCATCTGGGAAAAGAACGTCAGCGTTTTTACATCCACATATGAGTAATTTCAGAAAAATTACCATAAAATAAGCATAACAAAACTTCATTTACCATCCCCTCGTGCTTCAGTTTCAGGCCAAATATACGTAACAACCAACTATGTTCCATTACTTCCGTTCTTTGCGAATTTTGTCGTTCAAATGATCCAAGAGATTTGTAGTGTGAGCCTTTGGAATTTTGGAGATGATGACATCATCTTGTTTGTCCCAGAAAATATCAATTTCTAGACTGTACTTATTTAAGCATTGATTGGAGCGTGAGCATTTAGCAAGGTGTATGTTTTATTGGCACATTTAACTGAAAGAGTGGATAACCTATTAGTGATTAGGATAAAGCTGATGAATAATCCATGGACGATGCGACTTACGATGAACCAGTGCCGAGGTGTGGAGGTCCTTCAGGATGTTTTTATCTGTTTTGCTTTTGAATACTCTGAAACCTTGGTTTTCAAGCGGTACGTCGCCTGAGTAACGCGTTTCTTGAATCGCAGCTTTTGGTATTTGATGTTTCGTGAGTACATCCGTTAGATGTTTGAATTTACCTACTTTGAGGAGTGGATTGGCGTTGAAAGTCGCATATTTATTTTGGTGCTTGGAACTGAATTTGTGTGTGTCAAATATTTCAGGAGACTCCGACTTCTCCTTTGAGTATGTGAGTGTAGACTCTCCAGAATCCCTTGGTCTACATGCTGTCCGCTGAAGACCGGAGAATTGATTACCAGCTGGGGTACATTTTCCGTTTGATTTGTCCATCATGCTTGAAGGTGACCATTTGGGAAATGTGTTTAGGTTTTGGAGAAAAAGCAAGTTCTTCCCGCTAGTGCAACTCAGGCTGTTAGCCCCGAAGCGCCTTGATAGTCTTGGCAATTGTTTTACGGCGGAAATACTCTTCCTTATGACAACCCTTCTCCTTTACACGGGGTTGAAACCAGCAACAACACCATTAGTCCACTATATCCACCAAGGCGGAGTTTTTATTATTATTATTATTATTATTATTATTATTATTATTATTATTATTATTATTATTATTAATTTAGAAGTCTTGGCCAAAGTAAGGGAAAGACCATGAAGAAAATGAAGTACCTATGTGTCTCAAACCTAATACCGTTGGGGTCGAAATAGAATGAAACTAGTTTATAAAGTAAGGGAAGAGCTTTGATAATAGAAATTTTGTGGATTCTTAGGCCAAAATCCTGTATGGAATGAAGTTACTAACCTTTCACTGAAATATACTTTTTTTACAAGTTGCTTTACGTCGCACCGACGCATATAGGTCTTAGGGTGACGATGGGACAGGGAATGGCTAAGAGTGGGAAGGAAGTGGCCGTGGCCTTAATTAAGGTAGAGCCCCAGCATTTGACTGGTGTGAAAATGGGAAACCACGGAAAACCATTTTCAGGGCTGCCGACAGTGGGGTCAGAAATATACTTTCGTCATTTTTAAGAATCCAGTGTTTACAAAGTCGTTCTCACGTGGTCTGATCCTGGAATACAAATAGAACGACATAAACAATACAATAATTTCATACTTGAGAACGAACATGGATCAGCTAAGAGAAAAAAATGAAGTAACAAGATTAAACTAAAGAAAATGTATAAATGAACACGGGATATCTTGTTACCCTCAGGCTCAACTATGTTGTAATATATAAACTTCATATCCGTATAAATTAACGTGATAATATAACAGTTCCAGGCCAAGTCACAATTTCCGATCCTAAAAACTAAACAAGGTCAGTACAGCGTACATTCAGTAATTAACTTGTTTATTCTAGAGAAGCATGCCACAGTAGTTGTTATGAATTAAGGTGAACAAGTTACGTGAATATCTGAGTGGTCCCGCAGATAAAATAAAACTCGGAAAAGCCCCCTTGAGCACTAAGCGGTAGAGTGGTGGTCATCTGATTCAACTAGTCGGGTTCGGTCTCGATTAAGTCCAGTTTTACTTGAAGGCGCTGAAAAATTTCAGCCTCATGTTGGCAGATTTTCATTAACGTAAATCATTTTAGGGACAAAATTCCAACATCTGGGCATCTTCAAAGTACTTAGGAGTAGTTATTAGGACAACAAATCCAATAAATTTTTATTATTTATTTTTATACATTTATCAATAATCAACATTTTACTCTACACCCCCTGTCGGTGGGGGCTGTATATAGCACATACGGCTTCCTCTGCTAGCCGTAAAAGGGGACTAAAACGGGACTCATGCTCTTCGTGACATTTCTATTTCTTTTACCGTTATCTTCATTCTTAGAAATGCCAGACTTCTTTCATTTTCCATCAGATTAGAACTAATAGAGTCTAGTTGTACTTCTTCTTAAAACAATAATCACCACCAGCATTCCTTTCTGCAATGGTTTAACCCAGCAACCGCGAATATCAAATATTAGACTTGATTTCTTGTGCAAAGGAAAAGTTCAGCTGTTTAACATTATGGTCTGGAATTCTGAATCAATGTCTTGTCGAATATTGACTAATGTTATTCCTAATGACATTTTCAGAGACTTAAAGGACTCTGTGTATAGGGTGTTTAAAAAGTGTTACGAATATTCTTACAGAAGATAACATTAGTCTAAACTTGTATAAACTTTCCTACAGGTATATGTCCAGAAACCAATACCTGTTGAGATATGTGACATTTTTACTAGTATTCGTCGTATTCGATGGTGTAGGCTATCTTCCTGTTGAAGTTCACTGCTTAGGCTATTTCTGATTGGTCGTGTTTAAAGTGCAGTACAGCTGTTTTCTATATCAGTCAGTTAACGTTGTGCTGCCAGTGGAGGGAGGTATGAGAACAAGGACAGTACTTCCATTCAGTGTGAACAGTCAGTGCACTGCAAACACGACCAATCAGCAATGAGCAATGAACTTCAACAGGAAGACAGCATACACCACCGAGAAACACAGATACCCGCCAAAAGTAATATAGGCCATATCCTAACAGCTATTGATTTCCGGATATATAATATTAGGAACATTTATTCCAGTTTTGAAGAATACTACCTGCTGTAGGAATATTCGTAATATTTTGCTATTTTATTTACGTCGCACCGACACAGGCAGGTCTTACGTCAACAGTGGAGTAAGAATGACCGTGGCCTTAATTAAGGTACAGCTCCAGAATTTGCCTGCTGCGAAAATGAGGATCTACGGAAAAGTATGTTCAGGGCTGCTGAAAGTGGGGTTCGAAACCACTATCTCCCGAATTCATGTCTCACTGTTACGTGCCGCAAACCGCACAGCCACTCACTCACCTGGCTTTCATATTCCTGGTCAGCCAAGTTAGGTGGAGATATGATGCCATCCTCATAAAATTCCTCTTCAACCTGTTTTAAAATTGACCAAGTGCTTTGGAGATCTAATATTGTCGATTAAGTAGCATAATGCTCCTTCTTGATATGTGTACTGATCAGTGCTGCCGACTGGTGTGCGTTCAGTGACTTGCTCAACCACTGAGCTTTTTGATTTAGGTGTGAAGAAGAGATGTACTCAAAAAAGAAGAGAAATAGGTTTGAACCGTATCTTACCCATGCGAGATTTGCTTTTCACAGGTTTCCATACTTCTTCCGAGGACTCTCAGTATGGAAGAGTAGCGACCATTGAGCGCCTAACGCCTCCATACAACTTTATATTCTCCTCCATTTCATCATTTTTGTCTGAACTCCGTTGTTTTACTCATATCTTTCCGACTTGGCCGGAATCAGGTTTGCAAGGTCTACAGGTAATCACTGCCGTGACATAACGAGAGCTCCAGAACTTGTCTGGAGACAAATTGAAGCTCGATTTGTATCTATTTTGACTATTTAGCGGATAAATATAAAATTAAATAAGTCTTTGATCCCACATTCTTAGGAAGTAATAGGTTATGAATTAAAATATACAGCCTGTTTACAGTCATTCAAACGGGTCGCGAATGGAATGACTGAAGCGGCGAGGATAGCAATTGTGCCGGCTACTGAAGCCTGTCGTACTGCTCTGCGGCAATGATTAGTGACTAACAGATGGATTGAAATTATAGTGGAGAGTGCTGCTGAATGATAGATGACAGGAAAAACAGAAATACCCGGAGAAGAACCTGTCTCGCCTCCGCTTTGTCCAGCACAAATCTCACATCGAGTGACCGGGATTTGAACTACGGAACGCAGTGGTGAGAGGCCAGCGCGCTGCCGTCTGAGCCACGGAGTCTACTCAGTCACCCTATATACCTTACACATTTGTAGTATGTTGACTTTCCTCTGAGTAATTGCAGCAGAGAATCCTAGACCTGAAATGGGGAAATTTTCCAGTAATAAAACGTGTCTTGGTGAAGAAATAAATATATTTTCAGATCCTGAATGATTATCACAATCGATGCTGCTGGAAGTGAAAGAACACTGCTCCTGTTTATGAGAAGAGTCAAGTGGGCTCCTTTGTTGTCTGCAGCCCGGCTCATTTTAAAGCATTCTTCCAATTCTTTCTCTTCGCTTGTCATCTCAGATATTTATTGTCCGTTCCTTACTTTTATTGCTCTCCATAACGCTTGGCTCAGACAATTGATGGCAGTCTCATCTTTTCAACGAGAAAAGGACAGTCTCCTGTAATATTTTCGTCGTCGGACAGAATTCCGGGAACAGTAAAATCAATACGAATTGTTTGTTTCGAATTAAAGAGCAGCCACATGTCTGAAATATAGTCGTGAGTTTTGTGTGCATGTGCTGCGGGGAAATGAACACTCGTTCGGCTCCTTAGATGAATGTCAGTGTCCAGGCCTGCAGTTCAGAGGATTCTGTATTCGATTTCCGCAGGGGTCGGGGCTTTAACCGCGTGTGCATAATTCGTCTGTCGTGGGGACAGCGTGACGCACGCGTATGTGCGTGTGTCACATACGCACAACACACCACATTACCAACCACTTACAACCGTCCATATAGGGTTGCCTCAAGGGATAGTAATGGGGAGTAAAACAGGACCAGGTCACAAGATTGACAATCTTCGAACCCACGACCTCACTAGGTTGTAGGAGAAGAAAAATAAAGAAAAGAGAAATGAGGAAGAAGAAGAAAGAAAATGATGATCGACGATTTTCCTTTTAGTTTTTCTTACTTATCAATTCTTGCGAACAGTGGACCGCTACAAACATCTCCCTTCTTCATCTTCTCAGAATGTCCTCGTGTTTCTTCATATATGATCAGCTGTTAGCTGTTTCTTCTGGAATATATTGAGGTTTCAGGTACTACTCATGAACTACTTTCTATTGTGGATCAATTCTTCTGAGATTTCAGTCTCTTCTTCGTCCTTTCCGATCTCCTCCATTCACTTCGTGGTTGTATTTAATCATAGGATACATTCCAAAATCATTTTAGTCGATCGATTTTCGTCTATTATCACTACACATAAACAACACTCAAATAACTACCGGTGATAAAGTTGCGATGTCTCCTAGCACACTGCTTGATCAAGGTCAAAAGTCACTATAGGTGCCAGCATGACCCCGTATTGTCGTCTGTTGGCACACTACAGAGCTAGACCGGGAAATTTTGAAGTGAATTTGTAAGTTATTATCATTATCATCATCATCTGATGGGGATGTAAGTCCGTTCGCATTGTAATCCATACAGCAGGAATATTCAGCCTCGGGAGGCCACAGTCCGCTTTACAGCAGCCGTAACCCATGTGTCCTTGGAGTGGAATGGCTAGTTGTTAAGCCGGCAACTTGTCCGTCCTCCGAGTTAAGTGGCTATGCATATCTTCCAGGCGTTCTAAATGGCGATACGAACGGACTTTTGTCCGCACCATATGAAAGTAAAGCTATGTCCGTAAAGAACCTGATGGTCTTTCCTTGGATAAGAGGAAAGTAAAGAAATCCACTATATTTAACCTGGGCGCAGTGTACGATAGAATGCCTACACTTATGTCTGGTGTCGGACTGAGTAGCTCAGACTATATAGCGCTGTCCTCCTGAGCTAAAACTGATAGGTTTAATCCCAGCAACGTCCACTAGTATTTAAATGTGCATTTACGTAAGTCTCGTGTCGGTATATTTACCAGCACAGAAAGAACGCCAACGGGACAAACTTCCAGCACGTCGACGTCCGTCTCCGAAAGCCATCAAAATTGTTAATAGAACGTAAAATCGATAACATTATCGCTATTCTAAGAACTGCACCTCTTGCTTTAGTATAATAGGATGATGATTAATGGGGTAAAAAAAGGCATGTTTTAAGTTTCACAAAGAGGAGGAATGCTCTCAACTTCAATTACTGTGTTGATGGAATGACAGTAATTCATGGGGATCACTGTAAGAACGCAGGTGTTAGTGAGGGGAAAAGATATTCATTGGAGATTATCACATAAATGGGGTACTGTAAATACGGGTTATAGATCTCTTCACATAGTTATGAGGTTTATGGGTGAAAATGAGAGTGGCAAGACCCCAATTTGAGCATGGTTCTAGTGTTTACAACTCTGACCAGAATTACCTGATACGAGAACAGGAAAGGATTCGAAGGAAAGCAGCACGATTTGTTCTAGGTGATTTCTGACAAAAGAGTGGTCTTACGAAAATGTTGCAAACTTTGCGCTGTGAAGACTTGCACGTAAGGAGGCGAGCTGCTCGACTAAGTGGAATACTTCGAGCTGTCAGTGGAGAGATAGCTTCGAATGATATTAGTAGATTCGTTTATATCAAGAGAAATTAGAAAATGAAATAATTTATCAAGGGCGATGTACAATATTTTCCAACTTCTTTGAAATTACTTTAGAACAGACTGGATAAAGAACTGAGAATGAATCTGCCACCTGGACGACAGCCTTCATTAGTGATGATTGATTGATCGATTGATTGATTGTTCGATAGATAGATAGATAGATAGATAGATAGATAGATAGATAGATAGATAGATAGATAGATAGATAGATAGATAGATAGATAGATAGATAGATAGATAGATAGATAGATTGATTGATTGATTGATTGATTGATTGATTGATTGCCCGCTAGCTGAGTACTGCATTTCGAGTGGCTAAACAGCACGCAGATAAAGAAGGTAGATGTCCAGTTACACGATTCATTGAAGACAATATCTGGAAAACCTATAAATTGGTTACCGGTAATTGTCCAACATTGTCGTAGCCAGTTAGCGCTCAAGAAAACAACATTGCTGAAATGTATTGGGGAATTCCGTTCTACCCATCCATCAGGAGTATATGCAGAACACGTCTGAAAGACTAAAATCAAGGTACCTGCCATTGCAACTGGGCAAAAGATTGATTCAACCGGGATTCAGTTTAGATCGAGCGTGGTGGGGAGATAGAGCCACGTCAGACTTTGACTAGCTAGGACTGACAACATATCCTGTAAGCCATCGATCTGATTTCTATCTACCAGGGGAGACCCTGGAATTCCGTCAACCAAAAGCCATGGCTGGACACAATTCTGGATTCATAAGTGTAAAAAGGAATTAAATTCTCACACTTTGCGCCATGGGGTCAATCATGCCGAGCATCTCAACTGGACATTAGGCCGCGGTGAAGGGAGATGGTGATGACTGAGAATGGTTGAGGTTAGATGCCGTTAGCCTCGATAAAATCTGAAGTAGGTGACGGTGTATTTAGGTATCGGAACTTAAAAGGTAGGGATATGAAGTTGGTAAGGGTGTGTGTGTGCTATTCTGTGAACGCTTGGTACAATAATATACTTTCTGTTGTGAGTATTTTATACAACCCAATGTTAAGTGATTCAGATAGGAAACATCGCCGAGATTAGACAGAAAGATGGGCGATTTAGTTATGTACGTAAGTTCGAGGGGATCTTAGAGCCACCGACGAAGCTGTCAATTGAAAATCTTTGCTGGATGCGCAACTAGGAAGATTTCTTGATTGTAGTCTGATTCTACTATGGCTATACAAGGCTGTAGTTATATATGTGTATCCTTTTCATGACCATACGAATAATAATAATAATAATAATAATAATAATAATAATAATAATAATAATAATAATAATAATAATAATAATAAATAGTAATAGAAGCAAATGTACAAGCAGAAATAACTGGACGGTTTTTCAGAACATTCCGCTGAAATTATTTCATGAAGTCAGTGACATATTACATCACCATTCTACTGAATGTATAAAAAAATCAGGTAACATTTAAACAAACTGAACAATACCTTATTCATAAAATAAAGAGACATGTCAACTAGAATAAGATTTTTATTAAGTTCTTTTACCAACCTTGTATAGTGTAGACGACTGCAAATTTATTTTAGGTGAATTATGCTCACAGTCCTATAATTTTTCCACTGAAAGTGGAACGATGAACTACAAACGAGAATGAAAACATAAAAAAGTTTTGACTTACCTAAGCTTATCATAACATAATGATGTCTTCCTTTTACATGGACTTCAAAACAAAGCAGATGTTGTTGAGATACTTGACTGATGAATGAAAGAATAACCTTAATTGTTATGGTAAATTTCCAGTAATGTGTATCCCATTCCAATTTCAAGTTTCAAATGTTTCTATTATCTCCTGTCAAAGCGTTTTTGTCGGGAAAATGGGGCAGATACTAAAAGTAGGCTGAGGGAAACACAGATGAAACCTCCTTCCGCCCTAATACAAATGTAATCCACGTCATGTTAGGTCTCTTGGCCAGAGAGAAGGCGTTAATTTCTAGGTTGCCTGTCCTAACCCCTCGGAGTGGCGAATGAAAGCTTTTAATGATGGCATCATGCTAGGTGAATCAACTACGCCTTAGTTAGGCATCCCTCACAACCTAATTGTTACTGAAAACGCGTAAAGCACTTTCAGTGAGAATGGATGAAATTCGGGATTCAGTAATTGGATGCAAATCTAAACCCACATTCAAAAGTCTTAATCACTTCCTTTGCGCCTTTGAAACAGACGTAGAGATTTAGAGCCTGAGTTTCGGGTGAGCTGACATCGGTTACTGGGGAACACATAATATCATTCTTCATCTTGCTGTGGCTTACATCACGTCCACTGCCCAACATTGCGGCTCTGTGACGTGCGCTGTCGGGCGTAGAACGCCACGTAGAGATGTTCCTAGTTGATTGTAACAGCCGTGCGGCACGTATCTCCAGAACGTGATATAAACCGCGTCTCTTCACTGGGTGAGCCACTTTGATATCTGTGGGGTCGAATACGAGTCTGTGAAAAGCAAACCTAAAGTAAAAATTATTGGGTACCATTTGAATAATAATAATAATAATAATAATAATAATAATAATAATAATAATAATAATAATGTTCCTGTTTGGGTGAACGGACTGGTTTGATGCAGCCCTCCATCCTGCCCTATCCTGTGTTTAACTTTCCTTTTATACGTAACTACTGTACTGCATATACTCCAATTTATTTGTTATATTCATACCTTAGTCTCCACCCATACCCCTCCCTCAAAAACCTACTTAACAAGTCCGGGGTGTCTTAAGATGTGTCCTATCATTCTATCTCTTCTTCTGGTGAACTTTTACCAAATCGTTCTCTTCTCACCAATACAATTTAGTACATTTCCAATCGAAATTCGATCTATCCTTCTTATCTTCAGCATTTTTGTGTAACACCACATTTCAAAAGCTTCTATTATCTTACTTTCAGAGCTACTTATCCACCAAGTTTCACTTCCATACACTGACACACTCCCGAAAAAGTCTTCAAAAACGTCTTTATAATTCCTGTATCAATGTTCGAAGTGACCAAATTTAATTTCTTAAAAAGAGGAAGGCCTTCCTTTCTTGTGCTATTCCGTATTTATTAACTACTTACTTCTACCATCGTTGGTTATTCTACAACCTAAGTAGCAATATTCATCCAATTCATGTAAGACTTCATTCCTAATCTACTATTTCTCTCATCACCTGACTTCGTTCGACTGCACTCCATTACTTTTGTTATGAATTTGTTTGCCTTCATCTTGCACTCCTTGTCAAAGACTGTGTCAGTACCATTAAGCAATTTCGCCAGAACATCTGTATAAATAATAATAATAATAATAATAATAATAATAATAATAATAATAATAATAATAATAATAATAATAATAATACGTATAGGATATTTTCATGACTCCTATTGGTAGATATGTTACCGTTTCTAATAATAATAAATTAATAGTCTTTTCTAGAACACTGTAGTTTTTCCTATAACCACAACAGGACATCAACAGCCTCGTAAAGACTACAAGATTGCTTGTGTTGATATGCCTTATGAAGAACAAATCGAGGCATTATACTGGATGTTCGACAACTGTGTACGTCGGCCTATTCCTTGTTGTCAGATGTTCTCTCACCGAATAATTATTCATTGTAAAATAGATGCTGCGTAAATACGATCGATAAGGCCTAGAATATGTCCAGGGCTGGTCACTACCAATAGCTGACATAATGTTTTAAAAATACATGCTGACCTTGGTTTTCCCTTTCTCCTAGACCCATTGGTACGGATAGTTTCGTAACATCCTGTATAACGGGGAGAAAATTCTATTTAAGAGGTCACGATAAATGTTTATTGCTTCGTGGCATCACGAATTTTATAAATAATTGCCTAATAAATAGCCAATATTTGTTGTTAGTCTCTTGACAGCTCTGACGTTTGCAGTCGGATAATGAAATTCTAAAACATGAGGAGAAATATTTATGGGACTTAATACACGCAACATCCCCAAGAATTCATAAATTTTAACGATACATCCTCACAGAGCACGCTGCATGTCTGTCACAGAGGAGAAGACATGTCATGATATTCTTAGAATTACAACTTTGATTCGTGTTAAGATAGCAGAGTCGTGTTTCCTGTATTGAATGACTGGGCTAGGTAATATTCTGAGTTTACAACCAGAGATTAGGATGATTTACTTTACTCCCATTTGTTTCTTATTTTAAGTATCACAGGCAACATACGAATGTTTAAAAGAGAGTTCGCCATGCGATTTGGGTCCTGTAACTATGCGCTTTGTATTGAGGGATGGGTGGGTTCGAGTCCCACCGTAAGCAGCCCTGAAGACATATGCCGTGTGTAGGTCCTCTTTCCGGTCTTCACGGAGAGAGGCCGCAGTTTTATGTAGGCTGAGGGCAGGTGATGGAATATCTACGCATTCTTACTTCCTAGAGAGGGAAGAAGCCCCAGTGTGTGTTTGTGGTGCCGAATTAACTGTGGCCCACACCCTCACAGAATGCGCCGATCTCTATGGCCCATGACGGAACATCGGTCTGCAGGAGACACTCGAACACATACTTGCTGATTAAGAGAATACTGCTGATCTCGTCATTCGCTTTACGGGTGAGAGTGGATTAACCCTAAATCATTTAAGATGACGGGCTGCAGATAAACAATGGATTATATGGTACTTTCCGTGAGAACGTTTGAAAATACTGGAAACTCTTAATTAATGATGCAGCGGAGAAAACTAAATCGTCCACATATGTCTACCTAATAGCGAGAACAGTTCCCGTTTGTGGACATGCGGTTGGTCCTAAATCTAACTTCGTTTTGATTTTTCTCAAATTTCCAATTTTACATACTGAATATAATTTTATTTCATACTATGAGGTATTCGCTCTCTTCCCGCACTCAAAACAGCTCGGAAAGTGACACTTTACCGTTCTGAAACAACTTTCCGTCCTGTCTCCACTTCAGAGTAATAATAATAATAATAATGTTATTTGTTTTACGTCCCACTAACTACTCTTTTACGGTTTTCGGAGACGCCGAGGTGCCGGAATTTAGTTACGCAGGAGTTCTTTTACGTGCCAGTAAATCTACCGACACGAGGCTGACGTATTTGAGCACCTTCAGAGTAATCTAAACACGGATAGTCGGAGAGTTTATGAGCCACTGATTAACTTTGTTGAATTGTTTTTCCACCTGATTGGAGCACCGTCTGCATTCTCAGGTCAAGTAATCTGCCGCCAACCAATACTGTCTAATGTATACGTTAATCTAATTATTTTTTTTGCTAGTTGCTTTACGTCGCACCGACTCAGATAGGTCTTATGGCGACGATGGGACAGGATAGGGCTAGGAGTGGGAAGGAATCGGCCGTGGCCTTAATTAAGGTACAGCCCCAGCATTTGCCTGGTGTGAAAATGGGAAACCACGGAAAACCATTTTCAGGGCTGCCGATAGTGGGGTTCGAACCTACTATCTCCCGAATACTGGATACTGGCCGCAATTAAGCGACTGCAGCTATCGAGCTCGGTCGTTAATCTATTTCCAACAGATAAATATCTCATAGATCACAATATACCATAAAGTTCGTAGTACATCAATTAATTCAGGACCAGAGGATCATGCTTACGGCTCTGGAAGCTTAGTGGACTGTCCGCTAGTTGAAATAACATATTTCTAAATGTTTTATTTTCGACAAAACTACATGTGTACACTTTTTATATCTTTCATAGCAAGACGTCAAAACAAAGAAATGGTAATGCATCGATCAAACATGAACGATTTGCGTTTGCGACGAAATAAAATTATTTAGAATTACATTTATTTAATTCAAAATATGTAAATTCACCACAGTGTGATGTCAAATATTGTACGCAACAGGCAGTAAAGTGATAAGTCTACGTTACTCAATTCGAAACACCGTAAACATCTCACTCGTAAAGTAAAAGATCACATTTCGTGGCAGTTCAGTAAAATACTTTTCTCCAAAAACATTCTGTTTAACTTTACAAGAACGTTACGTTACACTTATCATAAATATATCAGAAAAATTGTGCGTTGGATGTTTGACCGAAGGATTTTTACAGGTAATAACGATCATTGTCATGTTCTTAGCTCCGGAACGACAAATCGTTATTTTAAATCCAAATTAGACGTGAAAGCGTAACTGTCTTATGAACTGTTCGAGTCACGAAAAGAATGCTGATGCCCACTTTTGCAGGAAACTACATTCCAAACCATCCATTACTGCCCACATTTTGATACGAGAAAACTTTTCCAATTATTTTTATTTGTATCGGGTAAGGTATACAGAAAATTACCTGAAACTACATTTGCCTGTAAAACTTTAAGAATTTGGAAGAAAATGCATATAACCATCTTTGTGGAAATTTAATTTTAAGTGATGAATGTGGACAACATTTTTAGTACAAATTAACTCTTGGCAGAGTATTCACTTGCAAGGATTTAGAACGCCTAATTTTGCCGATCAGCTCCTATATATTTGAAACATACATTCTTCTCTGGATAACTTGCCATAAATTACAGGGTGTATCATAAATAATTGGACAAAGTGTTGGAGCGGATTCCACCAGAACAAGGGAGAAATCTCCTATAAATATGCTCGGAAATGCACTGTTTAGGAGATATTCAGTCATCAAAGATCTGCATTTAGGGTTACAGACCAGGAGGCATATTCCCTATCAATTGTATTCCTAGATTTTTCTAGAACATTTTGAAATACTTGAAAATTTATGGAACATTTCCCTTGATGATGTATTCCGGTTCCTTACTCGTCGTCCTGTAAATGAACATTTCCCCTTATTTTTCCTCTTATATTCCAGCTTTATCCCCATATTATGATATTTCCTAGTGTTAAAAGCTCCGCTCACGTCATTCCACGCCATTTCTGCACTAACAGCTCGAAACGTAACACACAGTCGACCCTCTCGTCTCCTTACTCCCCAGTCTTCCCAGCCGAAAGTTGCAGCATTTTCGTAACACTACTCGTTTCTCAGAATTCACCCAACTCCTTTGGATCGTATTCAGTTCTCGTATGAAGCAGTCCTGGCGTGGGCCCCATACACTCGAACCATACTTTAATCGGGGTTCTTACCAGACATATTATTAAAAAAACTTCCTACAACGACACATTTCATCTTTGACATTGGCAGCTAATCAACTCATAGCAACTCAAAGAAAATGTTCAAAATGTCCTCGTAATGCATGTGTATCCAGCCGACACCTAATATAGGCACAGCCTTAGTGGCGACACCTGGGGCTGTAGACGGGAGTGCAGGCATTGGTGCATTGCCGCGTGGGAATTTCCTACTGCTCTTCAATCTTGTATGACCCGACATTTTATATTTCTGCCACGGCGCTGTCACCAGACACGGCCGGGATTCAACTCGCGATCTAGGATTTATGACTCCGGAGAGTTAATCACACCCCCACTGGCGCTGGCTAACACTAACATCACTCGATTATCTGTCAAAATGAATTATTCTGACACCTTGAGATGCTGGAGTGTAGCTCGAATATATATTGTATTATTGTTATTATCGTAATACAGTGTGTAAAAATCAAGTACGGCAAAACTTTCAGTATACATTCCTCTCACGCCAAGGAAGAAAATATGTTATACAGACATGGGTACGGAAAAGCTTCCCTGGCCTCCATGTTCTCCGGACATTAAACCACTAGAGTATTTCTTGCTGGGGCATTTGAGAGCTCTTGTGTATCGAGCGGCGGGACCACAAGATGCAGAGACTCTCTGTGCCCATATTTTTGAAGGCCGCGAAACCTTGTATGCAGTAATCCAGGGATTCACCAGCGCATCCGGGATTCAATGCGATGGAATGTTGATGCATGTATCAATGGTAAAGGAGGGCATTCAGAATATTTCATGTAAGAAAGAGTTTCGTGTGGTATGCTGCTATATTCTGTTCCTACGTATTTTCCATCATTAATGTCCAATGTAAAGCTGTGGAAAATGAGTTCTAGCATGGGTATAAAGAGTTTTTCGGGTCTATGCCCATATAATGTAATATTTGCTTCTTCTACGCGTGAGGAATATTTCTTGAAAATTTTGGCCCTACTTTGGTGTGAAGAACCATTCCACGCCGTTTGTCCAAATATTTCTGATGTATCCTGGATATGACGTATAATAACCTGGATGAAATAAGATTTCTGTTTGTGATAGAGCTACTGAAATCAGTGGGGTGTTTCCCGATAATAGCCTCACACAGAAACTCCCTCTTTATGATACTAGCTTATAGTAGATAATGACCGCATAGCAACAAAACAGAGTACGGCCTGTGTACTGCGGTTGACGCACAACTAAACATGTTCTCTACCCTTTAGGGGAAGCGCATATTTTGTGTCGACAAGTGTACATAGTTTGCGGTCGCATCTGTGGTATAGTGGTTAACAGTAAAACTCCCCACGTGCTTGCCTAGGATCAATTCCCGGCTCTCTAAAGAGATTTTTAAAGGTATCTGGGCTTGAAAAGTCATCAGAA